>NC_049208.1:2771542-2821542 GCF_013347855.1 Anguilla anguilla | reverse complement strand
CCTGTCAGGTCTCTCTCAGCAGCCTGTCAGGTCTCTCCCAGCAGCCTGTCAGGTCTCTCTCAGCAGCCTGTCAGGTCTCTCCCAGCCAGCAGCCTGTCAGGTCTCTCTCAGCAGCCTGTCAGGTCTCTCCCAGCAGCCTGTCAGGTCTCTCCCAGCAGCCTGACAGGTCTCTCTCAGCAGCCTGTCAGGTCTCTCCCAGCAGCCTGTCAGGTCTCTCCCAGCAGCCTGACAGGTCTCTCCCAGCAGCCTGACAGGTCTCTCTCAGCAGCCTGTCAGGTCTCTCTCAGCAGCCTGTCAGGTCTCTCCCAGCAGCCTGTCAGGTCTCTCTCAGCAGCCTGTCAGGTCTCTCTCAGCAGCCTGTCAGGTCTCTCCCAGCAGCCTGTCAGGTCTCTCTCAGCAGCCTGTCGGGTCTCTCCCAGCCAGCAGCCTGTCAGGTCTCTCCCAGCAGCCTGTCAGGTCTCTCCCAGCAGCCTGTCAGGTCTCTCTCAGCAGCCTGTCAGGTCTCTCTCAGCAGCCTGTCAGGTCTCTCCCAGCAGCCTGTCAGGTCTCTCTCAGCAGCCTGTCAGGTCTCTCCCAGCAGCCTGTCAGGTCTCTCTCAGCAGGCTGTCAGGTCTCTCCCAGCAGCCTGTCAGGTCTCTCTCAGCAGGCTGTCAGGTCTCTCCCAGCAGCCTGTCAGGTCTCTCTCAGCAGCCTGTCAGGTCTCTCCCAGCAGCCTGTCAGGTCTCTCCCAGCAGCCTGTCAGGTCTCTCCTAGCAGCCTGTCAGGTCTCTCCCAGCAGCCTGTCAGGTCTCTCTCAGCAGGCTGTCAGGTCTCTCCCAGCAGCCGCTGCCCTAAAATTAGCCGGGGCTAACGCGAGAGGCTGTCCGCTCTGTTTCAGGTGTTAGGAGAAATTACAAGTCTCTTCATCGGTGTTGAGCTACACTTAGCACGCTGCTCAGTCAGTAAGAGCTTGAGGGAGCACCCCCCCTCCCCTCCCCCCTTCACCCCATCCCCCCCAGAAGGCATTTATCCTCTTAGCTCTCGCTTCAGGAACAGCCAATCAGCTACTTACATCACCCACGAACGCATTAATGTGTGTTCATACATTAGACTGAACTACCGTCTAACACATTGACATGTTCACACATTACACTGGAACGCCCACTAATGCATTAACGTGTTCACACATTGGGCTGAAACATCCTTTAACACATTAACACATTTTAGCCTGAAACACATTAGACTGTAACACCTTCTCAACACCTTCTAACGCATTGACATGTTCATACATTAGACTGAAACACCTTCTAAAAACCTTACAACACATTAACATGTTCATATATTAGACTGAGACACTGACAAAAAGTCGCATATGAAGGCAATTGTCGACAATTGCACAGAACAATTCCTTCCTCCACACATTTTTGTTAGTAGCATGTGTTTTTGAAAACTGAGGTGGCCACTGTAATATAACAGTAAAAAAAGAAAAGCAGAATTATTCACGCAACCTGTGAGTCAACTGCCTTTAGCTCCTCTTCAGAGTGGCATGATGACATTAAGCTGAATTATGCATCAAATTCTTGCTTCACTCTTCCTAAGCTTGTTAAAAAATGTCCTCCCTCGTTCTGTCTCTGTGCAGCTGCCTTTTCCTGACCTTACTTAAGTTTTATGATTTTATTACTGTCTCTATGTTTTTTTTTTTACCTTTGTGTGTTTTAAACTTTTGTGAAGCACTTTGCAACTGTGTTTTGATAGGTGCGATATAAATTAAGATGTGATGATGATGATGGTGATGGTGATGATGATGATGATGATTATTATTATTATTATTATTTTATCTTCTTTATCATCATCATCTTCTGTAAGTAGGCAGCTGGAAATTTTTTTGCATTATTTCCTACCCAACTAGTAGCCTGAAGTTTTTTGGCTGGCGGCTATGTTCCTCTGGCACCTGCAGGCGGAAAGCAGCAGGATCACAGTGACCGGGGGTTAGGGTTAGGGTTAGGGTTAGGGTTAGGGTTAGGGTTAGGGTTAGGGTTAGGGTTAGGGGTTAGGGTTAGGGTTAGGGTTAGGGTTAGGGTTAGGGTTAGGGTTAGGGTTAGGGTTAGGGTTAGGGTTAGGGTTAGGGTTAGGGTTAGGGTTAGGGTTAGGGTTAGGGTTAGGGTTAGGGTTAGGGTTAGGGTTAGGGTTAGGGTTAGGGTTAGGGTTAGGGTTAGGGTTAGGGTTAGGGTTAGGGTTAGGGTTAGGGTTAGGGTTAGGGTTAGGGTTAGGGTTAGGGTTAGGGTTAGGGTTAGGGTTAGGGTTAGGGTTAGGGTTAGGGTTAGGGTTAGGGTTAGGGTTAGGGTTAGGGTTAGGGTTAGGGTTAGGGTTAGGGTTAGGGTTAGGGTTAGGGTTAGGGTTAGGGTTAGGGTTAGGGTTAGGGTTAGGGTTAGGGTTAGGGTTAGGGTTAGGGTTAGGGTTAGGGTTAGGGTTAGGGTTAGGGTTAGGGTTAGGGTTAGGGTTAGGGTTAGGGTTAGGGTTAGGGTTAGGGTTAGGGTTAGGGTTAGGGTTAGGGTTAGGGTTAGGGTTAGGGTTAGGGTTAGGGTTAGGGTTAGGGTTAGGGTTAGGGTTAGGGTTAGGGTTAGGGTTAGGGTTAGGGTTAGGGTTAGGGTTAGGGTTAGGGTTAGGGTTAGGGTTAGGGTTAGGGTTAGGGTTAGGGTTAGGGTTAGGGTTAGGGTTAGGGTTAGGGTTAGGGTTAGGGTTAGGGTTAGGGTTAGGGTTAGGGTTAGGGTTAGGGTTAGGGTTAGGGTTAGGGTTAGGGTTAGGGTTAGGGTTAGGGTTAGGGTTAGGGTTAGGGTTAGGGTTAGGGTTAGGGTTAGGGTTAGGGTTAGGGTTAGGGTTAGGGTTAGGGTTAGGGTTAGGGTTAGGGTTAGGGTTCCTCCATTGCAGATTTTAAGGGGTTGTATAATTAAAATTTTTATTAATTAAATGAAATGTATTTAATTCATAATATTTTTCTTTTAAATCATCATTGAACATCATAGCCATTTTTTAATTCATGAGTTGAATTTCAGTTTAATTTCCAAGATGGCTGACTTGAAATGGGAGCAATCCCACCCTTGGAGTGTGTATCTGGTACAATGTTTAACTTTCTTGGTTCCATTAGAGCAGTGAACACCTTCACTAGACGATACTCCAAAGGGGAATCTGTAGGCTGGTAGACTGGAGAACTCAATCTCTGTATTTTTAAATGTATTTTATGTTTATGTGCTTAAAAGGAATTTCAAAAATGTCCTCTTTTAACGTTTTATTTATTTTCTCAAGATCTGTTTTTGTTCTTCAAGCGCTCAGATTTGACCTGTGTGAGCTGGCGTGGCGTGCAGTTTTGGCGGTATCTGGAACGGCAGCCATTTTGGCTCCTTTTGAAAAGGCCCGTTTGAAGATCGCAGCGGCCACGGTATCTGGAACGGTAGCCATTTTGGCTCCTTTTGAAAAGGCCCGTTTGAAGATCGTAGCGGCCACGGTATCTGGAACGGCAGCCATTTTGGCTCCTTTTGAAAAGGCCCGTTTGAAGATCGCAGCGGCCTTGCGTGCCGTAGATTCTCTTCTCTTCTGGCGCACATCAAAGACACAAAAACAGGTCGGTCGCCCACTGGGGCCCGCAACCAGAACACGAGTCCCTGTAATCCCATCGTCTTAAAAAGCCCCCGCAGGACTCTGAAAAGGAGGTATCAAATAGCCAGACTACAGCTGGTTCGTGCTGTGCATCAGAGACTGCCCCACCCACCCACCCACTCCCCCCCCCGAACCTGGAAGTCTGCACTGTCTGTCTGCCAGTCAGATTAAGAATTATCCAGCTGTCAACAATATATTTTCTGAATATCATCTTCTGCCCTAGTAGCATTAATTTTTTCAGAAAGATCGCCCCTACTGGCCCACCAAAACATAGCAAATCATTTTTCCCAGGAGGTCTCCCATCCAAATATCAATTAACTTTAGCAAAGCAACAGGCATGCTTGTGATATGCATGTAGCCACTATCCAATAGGAAAGAACACACACTTCCTTACTACTGTATTGTTTTTTGGGGATGTCTTTGTTCTTGATTCTTGAAGTGGCGATGGTCTGCAGAAGCAGTTGTTCGCGGGACGCCATTTTGTTTCTAAATCAGCCATGAACTGCACGGTGCTGGAAGCCATTAGGGCTCAAAAGGTTAATTGGTCCCAGCTTCACCAAGCTAAATTCAGACACACGTTTGACAGATCTGCTCCTGGGTCAAGCCCAATGCCTTATTGTCACATTTGTTCAGTCTGGGATTGATTTATTCCATTGCAGACATTCAGGGTTTTGCCATTCTTGCCAGATAACAAACAGAAAATAGGCGTTTGTTAGATGTGCACCAATGGCGGGTGAAAAAAAAAATCGGGATATTATGGACAGAGGAACAGATTTGCTGAAGCCTGAACCCCCCCCCCCCCCCCCCCCCCCCAAAAAAAAAATTGGCTTAATTTTCAGCAAAGTGGATGAGAGGATGTAATTCTGATAACATTCTCTGCTAGCTGCTAATTTTCTGCATGCGGTGGAAGCGTCATTGACTACATTTAGTAGATTCCCTGACGTCCAGTGTTTTACAGAGCTTACTTCTTAACATGCAAACCATTTGCACAGCTGCAAGTGCAACAGAGGCAATTCAGGTTAAGTCCAACTGCACAACGACTATGCCCCGTCAGGGATTCAAACCTGCAAGCGCTAGGCTACAAGCCCAGTTCTCAACATTATGATTCTCTGCTTCGAGAGTATCACATGAACTTTAGCTTTCTCTGAAGTTCATGTGATTAATTAACCAGTTGTATGGAGAGTATGGTTTATTGAATGAGGCTTCAGTGTGTCTTCAACACAGCAGCGAGATGAGTGAAGTATTTATCAACGTGCTGTAAATATTTACCTCAGAACATGATCAGAGGAGTACCTGGAGAGGCTGTAATGGCACACCTTTCACCTGTAAAATGACACACCTTTCACCTGTATAACAGCACACCTTTCACCTGTAAAATCACACACCTTTCACCTGTATAACAGCACACCTTTCACCTGTATAACAGCACACCTTTCACCTGTAAAATCACACACCTTTCACCTGTATAACAGCACACCTTTCACCTGTAAAATGACACACCTTTTACCTGTATAACAGCACACCTTTCACCTGTGAAATGGCACACCTTTCACCTGTATAACAGCACACCTTTCACCTGTATAACAGCACACCTTTCATCTGTATAACAGCACACCTTTCACCTGTAAAATGGCACACCTTTCACCTGTATAACAGCACACCTTTCACCTGTAAAATGGCACACCTTTCACCTGTATAACAGCACACCTTTCACCTGTAAAATGACACACCTTTCACCTGTGAAATGGCACACCTTTCACCTGTATAACAGCACACCTTTCACCTGTATAACAGCACACCTTTCACCTGTAGAATGACACACCTTTCACCTGTATAACAGCACGCTTTTCATCTGTATAACAGCACACCTTTCACCTGTAAAATGGCACACCTTTCACTTGTATAACAGCACACCTTTCACCTGTATAACAGCACACCTTTCACCTGTATAACAGCACACCTTTCACCTGTAAAATGGCACACCTTTCACCTGTATAACAGCACACCTTTCACCTGTAAAATGACACACCTTTCACCTGTATAACAGCACACCTTTCACCTGTAAAATGACACACCTTTCACCTAAACACCAAGCACAAACTGCAGATCCTTCCAGGCTAGAGGTCTCACCGTTGACAGACTGCTAAAATCATCATTAGAGGAAATGCAGCAACAAGCCAAACGCTATTTTGGGAAATGGAGAGCGAGAGAGAGAGAGAGAGAGGGAGTGAAAGAGAGCGAGGGAAAAAGAGAGGGAGTAAAAGAGAGAGAGAGAGGGGGAGAGAGAAAGAGAGGGAGTTAAAGAGAAAGCAAGAGAGATTTTATTCTTAAAAAAGAAAAAAGAGAGGGAGTAAAGGAGAGAACGAGAGAGAGATTTTATCCATAAAAAAGAGAGGGAGTTAAAGCAAGAGAGCGAGAGAGTGAGAAAGAGAGAGAGAAAGAAAGGGAGTTAAAGAGAGAGCAAGAGAGAGAGATTTTATCCATAAAAAAGAGAAAAAGAGAGGGAGTGAAAGCGAGAGAGAGAGAGAGAGGGAGAGAGAAAGAAAGGGAGTTAAAGAGAGTGCAAGAGAGAGAGATTTTATCCATAAAAAAGAGAAAAAGAGAGGGAGTGAAAGCGAGAGAGAGTGAGAGAGTGAGAAAGAGAGAGAGAGAGATTTTATCCATAAAAAAGAGAAAAAGAGAGGGAGTGAAAGCGAGAGAGAGAGAGAGAGAGAGAGAGGGAGAGAGAAAGAAAGGGAGTTAAAGAGAGAGCAAGAGAGAGAGATTTTATCCATAAAAAAGAGAAAAAGAGAGGGAGTGAAAGCGAGAGAGAGTGAGAGAGTGAGAAAGAGAGAGAGAGAGATTTTATCCATAAAAAAGAGAAAAAGAGAGGGAGTGAAAGCGAGAGAGAGAGAGAGAGAGAGAGATTTTATCCTTAAAAGCAGGCAGCTCGCCCACACGTTCACCTGGGACCCTTCTTGGCCCGTCCGGGCGAGGCGGGAGGTCACCGGGGCCTGGGAATGTTTAGCATCGAGCGAGCCGCCATAACGCGAGTGAGCGCGCGGGGAATCGAGCAGGAAGCGGGAGAGTAACCCCTTCCTGCCTTCCTGAAAGAAGAAGAAGAAAAAAGCAGAATGCCGAATTATGCGCTTCAGTGTCCTCCCCCAGAGTGGAAGATCGACAGGCAGGCCACAAGAGAGCTACGGGGGGGGAAGGAGAATCACCCGGTGTGTTTCACACCTGGGCCAGAACTCTTACACCTCAGCCACCTCACCTCTCTGCACACGGGACAGAAAGGTGGGAACGGGGGGGGGGTACGCTCCCACTCCAGGATTCCCCAAAAAAACACACAGAGAGGCACATTTTCCCATCTGAAAAAAAAGTGCTTACCTCTCCAAAAAACCAAAACCAAAAAACATGTCCTGTTGCAATGTCCATCTGGGCTTATAAATAACTTCTTTTTTTTTTAAATTTCATTTCAACATTTTCAAGCCAAGGGACTGCGTGATCATGTGACCAGCACACGATTGTGCAATGGCAGGCCCAATCAAAACGAAGCACAACAGAGAACACCTGCATGGGGATGATGGGACATAGAAGCACGGCCGTGGAGTCTGAGCACGGAAACGGCACACGGGTCTGTGCTAAGAGGTGCCGTGTGTGTGTGTGTGTGTGTGTGTGTGTGTGTGGGGTGGGGGGGGTGGGGGGGGGTGGTATAAACATCGCAAGGCGCTGTAGACGCTGAAAATGCACCCCTAACAGGCTGTCAGCGTCACCCTTTCTGCCACCGCGAACACTTTTGGCGGCTCGAAGAGGAGGAGATCGATAATGGCAATTACAGGTCTGAGGACAGGAGGATCTTTCTTTCTTTCTTTTTTTACCCCCCCCCGTCTCTCCACTCTCTCTCTGTTTTCCTTTCCTTCCTGCGTGCTGGTGGGCGTGTGGCGGGTCTCATACACGGGTTTCAAACTTGGGGGCTCCTAGGACACGCCTTTTTCACGCCGTTTCGACACCTACGCAGGGGGGGGGGGGGGCAAGTCATAAACTGGAGCCCAAAAGGCTAACTGGTCTGACAAGTCCGACTGGAACTCTTAAAATAAAAAGAGAGAAAACAAAACACAAGACTGAAACAGGTACCCGGTCATTAAATATTTTGAGCAGCTAAATAAATCATGCCCTGTAATGACTAATGGCAAGAGAGCAGCACTCGGCTTGGCCAAATAGTAGCTAAGAGGCTGCATTTCATAAATGCATCTACCAGGCCAAAAAAATAAATAAATAAACAAATAAATAAATAAAAGAAATTGCTGGAAAAATACCTGTCTAATTTGTCTTGAGGTCCTGTAGCGCAGTTCTGGGTCCTGTTTCAGGAAGCAGGATTACTGAGTTAGCCGGATAACTGCACTGAGTAAAACCCGGAACAGCTCCCAAATCTGGAACATGGACTGGAGTAAAAAGAGCTGTTCCGGGTTTTACTCAGTCCATTTATCCAACTAACACAGTAATTTAATTTGTGAAATACCCCCCTGGGCTCTTTAGGAGTGTCCACATATTTAGCCATTCAGACTGCGCGAAGCTCTCATTTTGAAATCATCATGTAAAAGACCACCTCAAAGCCTCTTGTGACCATTTTGGCAGTGTACTCTGGTAATAAACTGGGTCAATGCCACAACAAAGGCAGATTAAAAATATATGTCAGGGCACAGAAATGAGATGCATGTATGTGAGACATGTTCAGGAAGTTGATCTGAAGTGACACAGCTCTGAAAGTTGCATGGGAAATGCATTTATGTGCAATTCTTCAGGGGGAAAGAGCACTGTTTTTAGTCAGTGTAACAGTAGCTTCTTTCCGTCAGTAGAATGACTCAGAAGAATGTCAGAAAAGTCACCATCAGCTTTTAGCACTGTGATGTCATAAAGGGGGGACTTTGGCGCAGCACACAGAGAGGCGGTGTCACAGTACCTCCTTTATGACATCACAGCGGGGTCTACATTCCATAGGAGATGTGCACAGCTAAATTCCCCTAAATTCCCTGACCTCTGCTGAGTATTTTCTGATGAAACAGGCATGTAAATTGCCTGTGAATTCCCTGAGCTCTTCTGCTGAAGCTGAGCAGGACTGGGCTTGGTCAGTGTTTCCATAGGAAATCTCCAGGAAACACAAATTTGTAATTTAAGGATGATTTTTTTTTTGTTGTTTTTTTTTTTAACCAGTAGGGGATGCTCTTCCCTCCAGACGAATTAAAAAGGGATATTATGCTTTTGGATGACACAGTGAACTAAGGTCCTGACTCACTGTGGTCACTAAAGACCCCATGGCATGTTTCAGTAGTAGCAGTGTTAACCGCACTCTCCTGGTCAAATTTTTAAAAATAATATATATATATATATTATATATTAAAATTACATTTGAGTTCTAATTCAACTACCAAGTATGGTAAATAATAAAACACATTTTAAAAATGTATAAAGTCAGTGTATAAGTTGCAAAATTAAATTTATATATTTATAAAAAATAAAAGGGGGTCAAACTTCTGATGAATGACAGAGATAACATGTGAGCAGCTCAGTGATTTGAGCCAATCATTTTGCAGTCATGTTAGTGATTGACAGGTCATTGTAGCCCCGCCCACTAACGAGCTTCATGAAGACTCACTGTTCTGTCACCGGGCCAAAAACAGGGGGCGCTAATTTAGCCAATTAAAGCCGCTGAGAGCAGAAGTTGGAGCAAAAGCCGGCAGAAATGCAGCCCAACAGGAACATGACTTGACCCCTCACCATGGAAACGGGTTCCGACAGAAACAGAAAATGAAGAGAAGCAGCTTTAACACCTCCTCATTCCCCCCATAAAAGACCCCCCCCCCCCCCCCGCCCTGCCACCCCCCCCCGACCCCATCGCCGCCCACCACTTTTCAAGGTTAGTCTGAAAGTGCCAGCCAATACAGCTCTGATTACTGTAAAAGATTTCCATCTTAATTGCTCCAGTAATTGGCCATGATTTTGTTAGAACAGGGTTTTTTTTAATTTTTTTTATTTATTTCATGCTCTCACTCCTGCAGAGCACCGTCGGAAAACAAACGCAAGCTCGTGAAAAACAGAACCAGTTGGGCACATTCACAACTGTAGCAGACACTCTTATCCACACAACTGTTTTTTTTTTTTGGGGGGGGGAGCCTGTGTTTCCCCTCGCCTTCGTGCAAATACGAAGTTGTAATACTTGCCTCAAGGTGGCGCTGTTTCCTCAATTGCCCCCCCCCCCGGCTCATTACCCAGAATTCATTGCCCCCCCCCCGACCGACAGGGCAGTCAGTCTTGTCAGCGTCATCCTTTTCAAGTGCTCATGTCCCTGATGGACATGGTGTTGAAATGAGAAAACAAGGAAGCCAGAGGACCAACTTCTTCACTGTTGGCTGTTTTTTGAGCTGAATGCTATGTGGGCTTCATTTTTTTTGATTAATTTTGTAGGAGGTGGGGGTGTTCTTTTTTTTTTTTGCCTGTGTAAAACACATTAGTGAGTCAGCTGAGCTGATCGAGTGAGTCATCTCACAGCGAGCAACCTGAGGAAAAAAAACATCAACTTCTGTATTTATTTTATTTACTCTTCATCGGTTTTAACCTCCCTCCTGTCTTCATCTGGCAAACCTCTGACATGTATTCACAGCGCTTTGCCATGGTGCTTTTGTGAGTGTGTGTGTGTCTGTGGATGCGTGCATGTGTGTGTGTGTATGGGTGTGTGTATGCATGTGTGTTTGTGTGTGTGCGTGTATGTGTATGCATGTGTGTGTGTGTGCATGTGTGTGTGTTGCTGGGTGTGTGTGTGTGTGTATGTGTGTGTGTGTGTGTATGTGTATGCATGTGTGTGTGCATGTGTATGCATGTGTGTGTGCATGTGTGTGTGTTGCTGGGTGTGCGGGCTGCCAAATATACACATTAAACGCTTGTATTTTGCCATGCATTTTTTCCCACGTTTAACTGAAATTCCCCTTTTTTCCCACATTAACAAAAACTGTAACAAAGAAAGGGGGCTGGATCTGGCAGGAAGAGCGGTATAGGTACAGCTGCTGGAGGAGGGGCCAAATCTGGCAGGAAGAGCGGTATAGGTACAGCTGCTGGAGGAGGGGCTGGATCTGGCAGGAAGAGCGGTATAGGTACAGCTGCTGGAGGAGGGGCTGGATCTGGCAGGAAGAGCGGTATAGGTACAGCTGCTGGAGGAGGGGCTGGATCTGGCAGGAAGAGTGGTATAGGTACAGCTACTAGAGGAGGGGCCAAATCTGGCAGGAAGAGCGGTATAGGTACAGCTGCTGGAGGAGGGGCTGGATCTGGCAGGAAGAGCGGTATAGGTACAGCTGCTGGAGGAGGGGCTGGATCTGGCAGGAAGAGCGGTATAGGTACAGCCGCCCAGCTGTACACTATTAGCCGCGTCCCTGGCTTTCAGGAAATGAGCGATTATTTAGCGCTGACAGGTACAGGAGGAACACCCCCCACCCCCCCCCCCCGGAAAAGCACCCGGCCCAAAGCAGGTTAGGGTTAACCCTGCACCTCCTTCCACATTCCTGCCCGGGTCAGCTGCAGTCCTTCACTGCATTCCCTTTCATTTCATTCTTTTGGAGATGAATTAAAAAGAATCTCACGCACTCTCTCTCTCTCTCACACACACACGAACACACACACACACGTGAATATGCACACCTGCGCTTTCACACAGACACACAGACATGCAGACACATACACACACACACGCACACATGCGCACACACACATACACACACACTCCCACTCCCACTCACACACACACACACACGCACGCACGCACACACACCCATGTGCACACACACTCTCTCTCTCTCACACACACACACACACACACATACACACACACACATAGTAATAAAGGGTTTTCCCGCCAGATCAAAAAGAAACAGAACAATGGACCGAACTGTCACCGGTTCTTTCTCTCTTCTCTTTTTTCTCTCTCTCTTTTTGATTGTGAAAATGTTTTTTTTTTTTTAAGGGTTATTGGAAGTCCAGTTCAGACTGAGGCTCACAGCCGGGACTGCTCCCTCCCAGCACCGACGGGACCCGTTAAAATAGCAGCACCTGTAAACGAATGAGCTGCCACCTCAGATACAGACGCACGTGTCCCGTCAGGCCTTCAGAACCTACAGGCCGGCAGCCCCAGTGAGGCGGGGGGGGGGGGGGGCTGAAACCAGGCGTGTGGAACCCAAACCCAGAAAACGTGTTGAGTGTTGAGGGTTAGCTCCACCTGTGTATGGAATTACCAGCAGAGGTACTCAGGATTAGGAAAGATCAAAGCCCAGGGGGCAAGATGCTAAACTCACGCCCCAATGCTGGGAGGACTGGGCATGTATTTGTGAAATTGCATTACGTTCTATAAAATGTTCCTATGAAAAAAAACAACACGGGATTCATGACTCATGTGCAGACCTTTGTTTTTGTGCATGTCCCACGTGATGTCGTGCGCAATCCTGTTCACGTGATTAGTGTAAGGAAACAGCCATGAACAAATACAGATAAGAAAAAACAAAATGATGAATGGCAAAAGGTTCTCGGAAACGTTCACGCACGCAGTTTCACTTAAAATAGTAACTAAAAAACTGAACAATAAAATGAATTAAAAATAAAAAAATAAAAAAAATTATTTAATTAAAATGACCTTCACAGTCTTCATGAGCATCATTCTTGCAGACAAAGAACAGAGCTGCCCATCCCACCTGGGGACCTGTCTCTCTGTAAAAGGGACGGGCCTGTTCACTGCCCATCCCACCTGGGGACCTGTCTCTCTGTAAAAGGGACTGGCCTGTTCACTGCCCACCCCACCTGGGGACCTGTCTCTCTGTCAAAGGGACGGGCCTGTTCACTGCCCATCCCACCTGGGGACCTGTCTCTCTGGCCTGTTCGTCAGCATGTCTTTATTTATTGAGCTCTTTCTTTCTGCAACGCACCACTTTCCAAGAGCTCAGCTTGACCAGCTTTCAAGGACCCAGGGAATAATTCCTGATGGATGGAGTTTTTATTTATTTATTTATTGTTCCCTCTGGAAAAGGTCCACTACGGAACTGCTAACAAGACAACCTGTTTACGAATGGTGCGTTGCTACAAAAATAAAGGCCGAGTTCATTGGCAGATCGATCGATCGATTGATTGATTGGGCGATCGGTCGGAGGCAGCAAAGCAGCACGTTGCATTGCGCTGACTGTTAGCAGTGCAGAGCCGCAGGCTACATGCGTAGCATTTACATTACATACAGCTGGAGGACTGCATTACATTACATTACATTACATAACATTACAGTGCAGGTTTAGCACCTTGCTCAAGGGTACAACGGCAGTGTCCCGCCCAGGAATCGAACCCGTGACCTTCAGGTTACACCTACAGCACACCGCCGCCCCCCGTTTCACCGGTCTGACACCTGATACCCATTTGTTTTTCGTTTTTCGAGCGTCACATTAGAAACAATGCAGGGGGGCCCTGTACGATTCGTCTGGTGCCACCTCAAAGGAAAACCGAACCGTTTTTCATAACGAGATGGGCAGTTACCGTCTGCCCGTTCCAACTCCTCCGCCCAGTTTCAGAAATAAGTGGGTTCTCTGCTATCTGGGGGTGTTACTGAAACCGATTTTTTTGTGAGTCATCGCCCAATTAACATCCTGGGCGTCGTCCTCCTCGCTGTGCATAACAGCATGTGGGCAAACAGGGAATCCGGTGCCACTCTATTATATTAATTGTACATTTCAATTGTATGTGTATTTTTATAAATTCATATTCAATGCTTCGCGTGCGAGCATTTGGAAGGTGAACGGATGTGTGAATAGACATCCCTGTCGCGTCTCTGTGGCTCCTAAGGAAGGGAATCGGAGGCACTTCTTTTCAAAAAAAAAAGAAGCATCTTTCTGAATGTGCAGTCCTGTTATTTCTGAGAGCCAATCACAGAATTTCCCACGTAACGTTCCGCTGGGAAGCTCCAGCGATTTTAATGCGCTCGCTGCCCCTTGTTTACCTTGCAGATTGGACTTGTTTAAGCTCGCTTTGTGCGCTCTCCTTTTCCCCAGAAGAAGAAAATGACTATAAATATCGGCACTTTCGATTCAAAGAGCATCTTAACCCCTCCCCTGCGAGTCACCCGCTCCCTATTATGGGTAATCCCGAATCTCGTTCTGCTCCCCCTTTCACAAAGACAGCTGGAAGTCAAGAGCTTGAAAGCTTGAAAGTGCAATTATCCGAAAAATCAAATATGCAGCACTTTATTTTCCACAGTCGTTTCAACAGAGCGTTTTTCATTCATAATTCAATCCTTTAGTTTTACTGTGCAAAAAAAAAAGAATTCAATAAATAAAATCTGCAGTGTATTTTTTCTGCGGGTAACCGTACGTGAAATCTCCCTGCTCCAGGTACGTTAGCTTCATATATCCATCCATCCATTATCTATACCCACTTATGCTGGGCAGGGTCTATGCATTTCTATACCCGCTTATCCTGGGCAGGGTCCATGCATTATCTATACCCGCTTATCCTGGGCAGGGTCCATCCATTATCTATACCTGCTTATCCTGGGCAGGGTCCATCCATTATCTATACCTGCTTATCCTGGGCAGGGCCCATCCATTACCTATACCCACTTATGCTGGGCAGGGTCCATCCATTATCTATACCCGCTTATCCTGGGCAGGGTCCATCCATTACCTATACCCACTTATGCTGGGCAGGGTCCATCCATTATCTATACCTGCTTATCCTGGGCAGGGTCCATCCATTACCTATACCCACTTATGCTGGGCAGGGTCCATCCATTATCTATACCTGCTTATCCTGGGCAGGGTCCATCCATTACCTATACCCACTTATGCTGGGCAGGGTCCATCCATTATCTATACCTGCTTATCCTGGGCAGGGTCCATCCATTACCTATACCCGCTTATCCTGGACAGGGTCCATCCATTATCTATACCTGCTTATCCTGGGCAGGGTCCATCCATTACCTATACCCACTTATGCTGGGCAGGGTCCATCCATTATCTATACCTGCTTATCCTGGGCAGGGTCCATCCATTATCTATATCCGCTTATCCTGGACAGGGTTGCTGGGGATGCTGGAGCCTATCCCAGCATGCATTGGGCGAGAGGCAGGAATACACCCTGGACAGGCTGCCAATCCATCACAGGGCACACACACACCATTCACTCACACACTCATACCTATGGGCAATTTAGAGTCTCCAGTTAGCCTACCTGGATGTCCTTGGACTGTGGGAGGAAACCGGAGTACCCAGAGGAAACCCACTCAGACACGGGGAGAACATGCACACTCCACACAGAAAGGCCCCAAGCCGAGATTCATACCTACAACCTTCTTGTCGTGAGGTGACAGTGCTACCCGTATAGCACTATAATAATAATAATAATAATAATAATAATAATAATAATAATAATAATAATATAGCATTAGCAGTATTGCAGTATATGTATGGCAGTATAGTATTATTATTTTATGTATAGCCTTATTAAATAAATAAATAAATAAATATCATTTAATAATGCTATTCATTTTTTCTACATTGTGTGTTCCTGTCCTGCCATACGCTATTTTCTGTTGCATTGCAACTCCTGTCAGGTAAATCCTCGTAAAGCACTTTGAACTGAAAATGTAATGGATGTACTATTCGTGCAGCATGTCTCACAGAATTTTAAGTGACGAAAGCTTTCCTCTCTTTATTAAAATGGGTCTGGCTCGAGGGTGGCATTTAACTGCCCGACTCCTGTTCTGTTCAAGTGTCTTGGACAGCCAAATTTAATTAATCACAAAAAAAACAAAAAAAACATAAGCGCATGTATAATATATAAATCACGCGAAAGAACAGCACTGAAAGGGCTGTTGCACTTCAAGACTACTCTCTCTCTCTCTCTCTCTCTCTCTCTCTCTGTCTGTTAGGCCAGCAGTATCCAGCATCCCTAATAAATTAGCTCTCCTCGTGCATTTAGTAATCAAATGACAAATTCATTCAGTTTGAAGCCAGCTCCACTGCAGGGAATTATGGGTACCACTCCTCCTCCAGCCCCGATTGGTTCATTGAATTCTGGTTGAATTAATTAATTAATGAATGAATTAATTAATTATATTTCTTAGAGTGAAATCTGTGACTGACTGAAGGATGTCTTAAATCATGCGGTACTAAGACTCATGGGGACTGTAGTTGCCTAATTTCTAAACTACAATTTATGGCACCATTTGTTTACCATTTGTTTATCCAGCACTAAACTATATCAGCACTAAACTAGTGCTGTTTATCCAGCACTAAACTATATCAGCACTAAACTAGTGCTGTTTATCCAGCACTAAACTATATCAGCACTAAACTATATGGGGCGACATAGCTCAGGAGGTAAGACCGATTGTCTGGCAGTCGGAGGGTTGCTGGTTCAAACCCCGCCCTGGGCGTGTCGAAGTGTCCTTGAGCAAGACACCTAACCCCTAACCCCTAACTGCTCTGGCGAATGAGAGGCATCAATTGTAAAGCGCTTTGGATAAAAGCGCTATATAAATGCAGTCCATTTCATTCAATGTTTGCCTACTAAACTCAATGAGCCATTGTTGACCCACTAAAACAATATAAAAACGGTGTTTACCCACAACTAAGCTACATATCTACTGTCTACATACCTTGTTATGCATAGTTACATACCTTTCCTCCTAGGCCTCCCCACTACCAGCCCACCATGGGGAGAATGACATTAGCAGATCTAATACATTCTGATCTTGCCTCTGTGCAAAATAACGTGGAGCAGGAGCTACCGCCTACAATAGGCCAGAATTTTCAGTGATTTAAGCTGAAATTGTTTTTTTCCTCTTCTGACTGCGCAACTGTTTCCACGTGAACAGATCGGCTGGTGTGAGTGTGTGTGTGTGTGTGTGTACGTGCATGCGTGTGTGTGCGTGTGTGTGTGTGTGTGTGTGTGTGTGTGCGTGCGTGTGCGCGCATGTGTGTGCTTGCATATGTGTGAGTGTGAGCGTGTGAGTGTGAGAGTGTGTGTGTGTGTGACAGCGTGTGTGTGAGTGTGTGTGTGTGTGCGCGCTTGTGTGTGTCTGTACATGAGCACGCGCTGGGTTTTGTTCCAACCACAAATTCTGAGTTAATTTTTTAAACAGCTGTGTACACCAGTGCGGGAAAATTCCTATTTTGGACCGCAGCAGAGCCATCTTAGCTGAGGCAGCTCAGTCCTGTCCCTGGACTGAATTGTGGAAGAAAGTGAAGTCAAAGTGGATTCTCTGGCCAAGAAACATGCTCTACTCACGAGAAGCAATCAGGATAACTGACCTCGAGAAAAAAAACCCACGAGTACTCTGACAATCGATACCAGACCATAAAAAATGTTGTTGCCTTCATTAATAAAGCAACAATGAACATCGCACCAGGGTTTAACGTTGCCAATGTTTCATAGCAAGCTTTAGACTATTAATATTTGTAACAGGAAGCAGTTCAGCAGCACTGCGGTTGAGAACCAATCACGCTGTACCGTGACATCAGAGACTGTGTCACCGCTGAATGCTGCTGAAATATGTCCTGTGCCCAGTGGTTGCTGTTTAGGACAGGAAATTACATGTTTGAAACAGGAAGTGACCTGTTTCAGACAAGAAATTACCTGTTCTGGAAAGGAAGTGGCCTGTTTCAGACAGGAAATGACTGGTCTCCCTGCACACGTTGCTCCACCAGGTGATGTTGAGGAGGGAGCACCGCTGCATGCGCACGTCCCAGTTTCTGTCGGAGCGACACACCGCGTCGCAGACATCGCGTGACTCAACCCGGTGAAATCCGCTTTTTTGCAGAACCGTGTTGCGTTTCTGCCTCCGTTGTGGTACCTGTGAACCCCCCCCAAACCCCCAAACCCCCAAACCCCCAAACCTCCAAACCCTCAGGTATCAAAGACGACCTTAACCGCTCTGATGTGGAGGCAGAGCTCTGTCGCGCACGAGAGGCGGCGTCGGTCCCGCGTTCGCACGCCGCGGCTCGGAGGCGGGGCATCACACGGCCGTCAGACGCGGATGACACGACGCGTCGGGGTCTGCTTTTACTCCCCTTCCTGGTTAAAATGATGATGATGATGATGATGATGATGCAAGCCTCCGCTGCTTCGCTCTGTTCAAACGTGATGTCACGGCGAGGGGCGATGGTAAACGCTCCAGCGGTGGCGTTGGGTCCACACACTCTCGCTCGTCAGAGGGGTGACACGGGGGGCTCAGTGTGAGCAGTGTGTGTGTTCATTGGCTAAGCCACGTTTAACATGTCGACCGGCCAATCAAAATGCCTCGGCGTCCCGCCCCTCCCCTCTGTTCCTGTTGCACTCTGGAGAGGGGGGTGCCAGACAGGGCAGATTGGGGTAGGGGAGTGGGGGGGCGGGGGGGGGGGGGGGATTGGGGTGCTATCGGCTTCCATTATCAAAGTTGACCCCCCTGTAGGGTGGTGCAGGAGGGCTGAGGGGAGTTCTAATCTGGCTAATACCCCCCCCCCCCCCCCCCCCCCCCCCCGACGTGGGGAGCCCACAGGAACTGAGACCCATTAGGGGGGGATGTTTACACGGATCTCTCCCTCGTTGTTCCGGAACTTTCTATCTAAGTGTTTGACCCTTTTAGACTCCTTTATTTATATATATTTTTTTTTAAAACATTGTAATTGTTATGAGTGTGTTTCTGTGGGGTTTTTTTTTTCTATTGTAATGCCACAGGGTTTTGTTCTCACGGCGCACAGTGGTGCTCCACACACAGTGGAACAGGGAGAGGAAACCATTCAAAATGGATGCCAAACGAGCCACAGGCAATCTGGACGCCCTGCATTATTGATCGCTCCTAACGACCGCCATCTGACACGCTGAAGGATGCAGCAGAACCGCGCGCGGATTTGGGGGGAGAATGGCGAGAATGGCGGCCCCGCGACTTTTGGGGGGGGGGGGGCGGCATGCGTTAGACGCGGCTTTGATGCCGAGGCAGCGCTCTGATTGGACCACGCCAGATTACACCAGGCCACGGCGCTGGAGGAAAAGACTCTAATCTCAGAGCTAGGGTAACACCCAGAGCAGCTACAGACAAAAGAGGAAAATTTCATTAATCGCACATTTGAAAAAAAAAAAAATTCTATGAGGAATTGATGATACAGTCAGCTGTCAATCGGACGCCAAAAAATCGGTGTAGCTTTCGTATGCCGCTAACTCTGCTTTTACGGTGGTTTGTTGTGAAGAGAAAAGGCTTTTGGACTGGCTTAAATTTGGCAGTAACTGACACCTAATTTTAGCTCCGCCCATTTTTATCAACATGATATCTCACGTCGCTAACTTGAGGACAACATAAAGAATCTATTTCCACATGGATTTCAATCTCCATTCAAACCCCTGGTTGGATGTGATTTATAACAGTAAGTTATATTACCTATAATGAATGCTTGATGGTAGAATATCATTGGAATATATAGAATATATAGAATATATTAAGTAGGCACATATGTACATAAATACAGGGAACTCAATGCGTACTTCATGGTCTCTCATTTCATAATGCATAAAATATAAATGTGTACTGTTTGTACATTCACTGTACAGATGCATGTAAATGTATGCACAAGCAAGTCACCCTCAGGTTGATGATATTTAAAACAGAATAAATTAATATGCTATAAAAGCACTGCTTTTTTCCTGACGTATATATATATATTTATATATATAGTAATTAACGCTCGAGAGGTTATTTCCACACCGATTCGAGTTCCTGGAGAGCGAGCGAACGTGTAATTTAAAATATATATGAACACGAAAACCCCAAAAATAGGATCCCCTGTGGTTTCGTGTGCGAGTGTCACACGGACACTTGACAGCGCTGACGTTAAACTGCAGTGGGGTGGGGGGGCCGGTGGGGGTAGGGGGGGTGGGGGGGTGGGTTAATCACGTCAGCCTTAAGCGCGCACGCTAGCAAAATGCAACAGTGTGCAGCGCGTGTGTGCGTGTGTGTGTGTGTCCCTGCTGACAGTGTAAAGCCCCTCCTCCTCCTCCACCCCCACCCCCACCCCCCTCCCTCCCCCCCCCCCACCCCTCCCCCTAACCCCAAGGTGTTTGTACTGGAACTGACTATCAGCGAACAGGAAAGGTGATCTCACGTGAGAGCAATTTCGCTTCTGTTTTTGTTTTTTTAGATTTGGAAGGAGGCGACGGCTTTTGGCCGGGGTGCTTCCAGGCTCTGTTGTTGTTGAAGGTAACAGGGTTACCTGCACAGTGAGGTCTGTCTCTCAGCCTCAGCAGGAATCTATATACGTCTGCTCTAATGAAAATGAGGTTTAGATTTGAACACCTCTGTAGCAAATATTTTTGTGGTTTAAATTTTTCAGTCCCAAAAAAAAAAAAAGGAAATTGAGGTGGGAAAAATTCTATCGATGAAGCAAAGTCCCCCGAGCCTGGCCTGGCTGAAGAGGTATGTGGGCCGGAGGTCAAGTGACGGAGGTGTTTATCAGCCTCAGGTGTGCTGGGACACGCGCGGTCAGTGCTGGCGGGATACAGGTGAGAGGTGAGCCTGCGCGCGCTCCCCTTCCACGTCACCGGTGTATCTGAGCCCCCCCTCCAAACGCCCACCCCCATCCGCAACATACAACACAAAAACGGTGTCGATTTGCTGTGGATTACAACAGAACTGGCCTTGTTCTGGGCCTCTCCATAGACTGTGCTGGGCCTCTCCACAGCCTGTGCTAAGCTACTCCACAGACTGTGCTGGGCCTCTCCACAGACTGTGCTGAGCCTCTCCATAGACTGTGTGCTAAACCTCTCCACGCACTGTGCTAGGCCTCTCCACAGCCTGTGCTAAGCTACTCTACAGACTGTGCACTGAGCATCTCACAGACTGTGCTGGGCCTCTCCACGCACTGTGCTAGGCCGCTCCGCAGCCTGTGTGCTTAGCCCCCTCACAGACTGTGCTGGGCCTCTCCACGCACTGTGCTAGGCCGCTCCGCAGCCTGTGTGCTTAGCCCCCTCACAGACTGTGCTAAACCTCTCCACGCACTGTGCTGGGCCTCTCCGCAGCCTGTGCGCTTAGCCCCCTCACAGACTGTGCTAAACCTCTCCACGCACTGTGCTGGGCCTCTCCGCAGCCTGTGCGCTTAGCCCCCTCACAGACTGTGCACAGGGAGAGTGACAGAGGTGGGCAGTTCCGGAACATTCCGGGGCTGGCGGAATGTGATTATGGGGGGAGGCTCTCTGGCTGGGTTAGGCAGTGAGCGCAGGCCTGTAATGAGTCACATGTGTGTCAGCCTGGCTGACATCACCATGCATCACTCTGTCAGGCGGGGGCCGCCCTGGCATTACAGCCGCACCGTAAGACTTGTGATTGTTATTCATGAACATACCTGGGGGGTGGGGAGGGAGGGGGAGCAGGGTGGGTGTGTGTGTGCGTGCGTGTGTGACCTAATTAGCCCCTCTGTCATGTGAGAAACACACGGCTGCATCGATTGGCTCTCAACCACTCAGCCCCCAGTCCAACATCTGAGCTGGTATCAGCTAAGCTAGAAGTTCCTCCAAACTGAGGGTCAGAACCAGACCTGGGTCAGCCCAAACTGTGGGTCAGAACCAGACCCGGGTCAGCCTAAACTGTGGGTCAGAATCAGAACTGGGTCAGCCCAAACTGTGGGTCAGAATCAGACCTGGTTGGTATTCACTCCGACCCTAACAAAGCACATCTCATTCAACAGCTAGAGCAGGGCTGCTCGACCCTGTTCCTGGAGATCTACCATCCTGTAGGTTTACACTCGAACCCTAACAAGGCACACCTCATTCAACAGCTAGAGCAGGGCTGCCCAACCCTGTTCCTGGAGTTCTACCATCCTGTAGGTTTACACTCCAACCCTGACAAGGCACACCTCATTCAACAGCTAGAGATCTTGTTGAGTTGCTGTTTAGTAGAGTCAGGTGTGCCAAATCAGGGTTGAAATGAAAACCTGCAGGAGGGTAGATCTCCAGAAACAGGGTTGGTTAGCACTGGGCTACAAAACGCTACAGGAAGCTCAAGGATGACTCATCACACGCCAGACAGGAAAGTCAATTAAGCTGTTCCTGCGGACATCCAGACAAAACGGCTGGTGATTGGCACTGACCTCACACACGTATTCCAGATTAGGAGCATATCATTCTGCATTAAAATTTTCTATAATTCATAGCTGCTGCCAGATAATTTATAATGCAGACTGATAAGCACATCATTGGAAACTGAAGCAGTTATACAGGTAAGTTCGGCTTGAATCACTTTGTTGTAAACTAGGAGTGAGAAACCTCGTGTTTATGGAGTTCCTGTATCTGTTTTTAGAGTTCCTGCTCTTAAATATTTAATGAACCCACTAATTTAAGGGATCTGACATCACATGAATGATACACCCATTGATCAAGCTCATGAAGGACAGCTTAAAACTGTCCCTATGTGGAAAGACCCTAAATTGTTACTGTTTTCACCACCCCAGCTGGAAGTGACTGGTTTATGTTTATCGGCCATTTTGGTTTATCTTCCATTTTGCAGGTGTGTCCTGGCATGTCAGGTTCATTACATGTACAACTCATTGGTCTCTCTCTCTTTCTTTCTCTCCCTCTCTCTTTCTCTCTGTCTCTCCCTCTCCGTCCTTCTCCTCCCCCCTCTCTCTCTCCCTTTCCCTCTCTCTCTCTCTCTCTCTCTCGCTGTCCAGTTCCAGATGATGAGGTCAGCGCTCTTCTTCCTCACCAGCTGTGCGCCTGCCAGAGAGAAACAAATTTCCACATTAATTTTACGTGGGTGTAAAATATCTTGAACGAAAATACACCATCTCTGCAACGATGCAAAGATTTGCTAATTGCCATTATCAACCAATTAATTTATGATACTTTTTTATACTGACCCATTAGGAGTGCTCAAATTTCTATGATCCTTTTGTAAATGTTTATGCTATTTTAGACTATTTTAGCTATTTTATGTTCAGAAGCAATAATTAATCAGTCATTAACTGATATAGAACTGATGACAAATAAATACTTAAGAATTATTAACATTGCCTGTAAAAATGATGTCACATATGTGTGCACTTGAACAATGATGTAATGCCGGCAATGAGGCACTGGCCATGTGATGTAATAACTAACCTTGAAACACCTGGCCTATTCTTTATTTCTTCAGAGAGTAAAAAAATTAAATAAAAGCTGTCCAAGATTCCAAATATGTAGAGACCTCTAAAACGTAATATCCAGTGCAGTAAAATATGCCAAGGAGTCCATCAATTAAGATAGTACTGCATATTATGGACATAATAAATTCAATATTATTGTCGCAATAAACTTTTCTGTTTCAACTGAAACGGCAGGTAGAGTGCGGACACGCGACGCTTAGAAAGGTCAACTTCAGACACAATGTGCTCTGCATAACTAAGACCGCAGCCAGAGGCTAAAATGACTGTGTGTGTGTGTGTTTGTGTGTGTGTGTGAGTGTGGTGTGTGTGATGTGTGTGTGTGCATGCGTGTGTGTATGTGAGTGATGTGTGATGTGTGATGTGTGTGTGTGCATGCGTGTGTGTATGTGAGTGTGTAAGTGTATGTGTGTGTGAGAGACAACCGGGACGTTGGGTTTGACAGTCTTGGGGTGGGGTGGGGGGGTGGGGTCTTGTCCCGAGAAGAGGTTCCCTGTGTTGTTTTGGGAGGGGTCCTTCCCCCAGGCACAATAACAGACAGCCCTGCTGATATCGTGACCTCATTCACACACTGTGGGGCTCCTTCAGCATGTGTCCTGATCTCTGACTCACAAGCACAGTGCAAGCGTTCATTTTGTTTGCACACAAAGGAAAGTTGCGTGTGGGTGTGTGTGCATGTGAGAGAGCGTGTGTGCGTATGTGCACGTGTTCCAGGAGTGCCACCCTGTGCTATGACAGACATACGTGACACTTTTTCCCCCAAAAAAATCAGTGAAACTCTGTGAAAATGATGCCGGTGCGGTAAGGGGGGGTGGGGGTCTGGGGGGGGGAGGGGGGGGTCAGATCCCCTGCAGCGGTTCCGGAGTGTGAGTCCGCGCAGGTCTGCCGTTCCCCCTGGAGACAACAGCTCTGGGATGAACCCGTGGGGGGGGGCGGGGGGGACACATGAGCAGGGCGGGGCCTCTGCGAAATGAAAGGACCCCCAGATTTGGCTCCCGGAGTTTTTCCTCTGACCACGGGGCGGGACGAGACGGGCGTGGCTCAGCCCTCAGTGCTGCGTGCAGGGGGGGGCGCGCCCATTCCCCCCGCTGAGGAAACGTTTGGGGACAGGCTATGAGCAGGAAGTGAACTTACCGTGAACCGGGAACAGGAAACAGGAGGGGGGAAAAAAACAAAAAAAAAAAACAAAACAATGTTGGGTTGAGTTTGGAGGAGCTACCGTAAGGGTGGGTCACTCATTTTAAAAGTGGCTGCACATCTCCCAGAGCAGAGGGCGGAAGAGATCCTATTTAGCGATAGCTCCCCTGAAAAAAGGTAGCAGTCAGGCTTGGCTTGCTTCTCAGCCCCTCGGTCAAAATCAAGTTTGGTTGTCGTGGCGATGCACATCACATGTGATGGAGCAATGGTGACAGGTAGAGGCCCTCGTCTTTGATGGGTAACTGAAGTACAGACCCATGTGGCACCCCCCCCCCCCCCACCCACGCTCCTGTTTCAGAGGTGTGTGCCATTATGAAGCCTCACACTACAGCCCCCCCCCCCCCCCCGCCCACCCCCTCAGCCACAGCTCAAATATGCCAGCCCAGATGGTGCCGTGCCACCCCCCCTCCCCCCGCCAGACCCCACCACCCCCACCACCCCCACCCCCGCCATGCACATCTCTCTCAAACAGCCCGACTGAAACAGAGGAGCCTGGCAGCCAATGGCATTAATCTCCTTAATGACCGAGGCGGCGGGAGGATCGATAGTCATTTTCCGCCAGCAGCGCCATCCCATAATGCACTGGGTGGCCCCCGCGCCTCAGACGCGAGCGGGAGACTGAGAGACAGCAACGCTCATTTAACCTCCTCAGCCACGCGGTGTCTAAATGTGTTCATATTTCACCCTTTAACACTGCTGCATTCAACACCGCGGGATTTAACACCGGTGTGTTTTACACTGGTGCATTTAACATTGCTGCTTTTAACACTACTGGATTTTACACAGGTGCATTTAACATTGCTGCATTTAACACTACTGGATTTTACACTGGTGCATTTAACACTACTGGATTTTACACTGGTGCATTTAACATTGCTGCATTTAACACTACTGGATTTTACACTGGTGCATTTAACATTGCTGCATTTAACACTATTGGATTTTACACTGGTGTATTTAACATTGCTGCATTTAACACTTCTGGATTTAACACTGGTGCATTTAACATTGCTGTAATTGACACTAATGTATTTGACATTGCTGCATTGAAGACCACTGCGTTGAACACTGGTGTATTTAACACTTCTGGATTTAACACTAGTGCATTTAACACTGCTATATTTAACACTGATGTATTTATTGGACGAAGGATTTGTAGTAAGCCTTTTCTTGAAATACAGGCCATAATGACCACATAGCATTGTCATAAGCATGACATAACGCCTGCCATAACCAGCCATGGCAGCATATTACAGCTTGTGACAGATAATGCTGTCATAATAGAATGCAGCAAATTTTTTTATCTGTTCTGTAAAATTTGCAACATACATCAAGACAAAGTTATGACATTTGTCAGAAGTTCTAATAAGCTGTCATAGTTGACAGCTTATTAGATAATGTCTATGACAGACATTATGTCATGCTTATGTCAGTGTTAGGCAGGCTTCATGGTGTGCAGTTCAAGTAAACTATTACTTCTCATAGCTCAGTGCTGTGTAACCAGACCCATGCATGTACTGTACATACATGCCTAACTGGCCAGGCACCATTCATATGCAGGAGGAAAAGCTCAAATTCTTCCTGGTCAATGGGTTTCATTTCTCACTGCTTCCAGGGAGTCAATCGCTCCCCCTTTAAAGTCATTATTAAAAATAATGAGGCCTGCTCAAATATCGACATGGCGTTTTATTTATGGTGCAAGCTTTTTAATAATAGCAGCATAAATGTGACAAAGAAAAATGAGCTTGATTATATCAAGTTACGTATGTTAAAACACTGTGCAAAGCATAACATATTTTAAGTATAACGTATATAAGCCAGTTTGTTCAAGGGCTCCAGTGGTAATCCAGTCCAGTCATCTAGTGCATAATCATTCACTCGGCCGGGGAGAATATTTTTGGTTTTGTGGCATAAGTTTCCAAGGTTGAGTGCACACAGCCCTATATTAGATTTTAAATCACACCGCCTAGGCATTTTTGAATCGTAAAGAAATGGAACTGGAATTTTCTAAAGAGAGAGATCTGACATGCTTAAATAAATAATGAACAAATAAATAAATAAAAAATAATAAGCCAAAGAATCAAATTTGTTCTTTTCAAACAATAAATACCACCAGAAGAGCTTGAATGACAGAGCTTTTTACAAAAAGATAACTTTTTTTGTCCAACCTCCTTCCAAATAGAGGATGCTATACTATGCTATGCTATCCTATGCTGTGTTATGCTACGCTGTGCAGCGCTGTGCTACGCTATGCTATTCTGTGCTATGCTACGCTATGCTATGCTACGCTGTCTGGTATTTTCGCCCCTGCAGTCTGCACATTATCCACTTATTTTCATCTGCACTGAGAGGAAAATGTGACACGACCACACAACAGACTTCAAAGACCGCGCGCGCATTCTGCGGTGTGTACCTTTGCTGTCATTTCGTTTTTCGCGGTATGACAGGAACGGGGGGGTGAGGCGGGGGGGTGGGGTGGTGGGGTGGGTTAGTGCCAAGAGAGGAGGAGATGCAGCGTGTGACATGGCAGGCTTTTGGGGAAAAAAATATCCGAGACCTGCTCCTAGGATTACTGAGTTAGCTGGATAACCACACTGAGTAAAACCCTGTATCACAGAGCAGGATTACTGCATGATACAGGGTTATACTCAGTGCAGTTATCCAGCTAACTCTGTGATCCTGCTCTGTGATACAGGGTTTTACTCAGTGTGGTTATCCAGCTAACTCAGTAATCCTGCTTCACAAAAGAGGGCCCTTTGCTCGTTTGTTTTTGTCTTTTTTCTCTCTCTTTTCAGAAGCACCTCAGCATTGACCTCAGCTGACGTAGGGAGCTCTTTCAGCTGGTTTGCGATTCGGCAGCACGACAATTCACCTCCTGCCATTTCACCAGCGATCTTACTGGCTCAGTCCAGCCATCCACGTGGGAGGAAACCCGTGTGGACGTGGGGAGAACGGGCAAACTCCACAGAGCAAAGGCCCGGGCTGTTCATTAAGATTTAGAAAACCCTTCGATGTGTGTCCTGGTGAAGCAGGACCGCACCACTGCACCGCCCTTACTGCCTCAGCAAGAAGGTTCACCTGTGGCAGGCTGCTAAAGATGCTATTTCCCCTGATTACCCAGACCACTCATCGGTGCCTTGAACTTGCACAGTCAGGAAACGCGTCTAGCAGCACATGTCTCAAATCATAAAATCAGGACGACAATATTGCCAAGGTTTCTCATGTACATGCTGATCTAATGTTCCGATCTGCTTTCATTGGTGCGGTGTGCAAATGCGCTGTTTCACACATACGCAGTTGAAGTCAACGTGCATTAATTAATTGTTTACGTGAATGTTTTCTTTCCTCCATAATTAAACCCTATCCGCTGTGCGAAGATGGAGCATCACTGAAACCTGGATTAATGTAAGCGCAGCAGAAGCATTAATCATATTACTTAAGGGTGTGAAATGTTTTAACAGATTACTATTTTAAAACCTCTTTCAGTCATTTGCAAGCACTGAAATGTAATTACTAAAGTGTGGAGGTAGATCGTGAGAGAATTGCAACTCACGACCACATCATGTTAAGTATGTGGTTGGGTACCTTAAAGCAGTACACTAGTCAACATCAGTAGTTTGACATGTAGGAAAATACACACAAAGTATTTCTGATGAGTAAGCTGTGCTTCCAAACTCCCCTGGACAGTGAATCCCCACCTCCCCCCACAGTGACTTACAGAACAGCTCAGAGTTCTGTTCCAGTGATGTCATCAGTGGTCTGGTGGGGGGGTGGGGGAGGGGGGTGTCCTTAGTCATAAAGCTAATGTTTACCGTATACCAGGTAATCAAATTTCCCGGCTAATCATGGAGGCGTGTGCGTGCCGTGAGGGGCCCTGTGGTCCAGATCGAAATGCCGATCGCACCCTGGCCCACAGCAGCTGGGGGGCTCCGCGGGACGCCGTGAGCAGTTGCCCGTAGCGATGGCCGGGGGGGCGTGGGGGGGAAGAGGGGTTCCATCAGCCGGGGCATTACCCACCTCGTCCTGGCAACAGCGCCCCCTGTGGCAGATTTTTAAAAACACTAACGACACAAAAAAACGCAAACGTCCGATAAAACACAAGTTAACAACACTGAAACTGTCGGTTATGTGCGTGTGTGAATGTGTGTGTGTGTGTGTGTGTGTGGGGGGGGGGGGGGTCACGAGTGAGAGACTGAGCTTTATTAGAAATTAGTTTTGTGTGTTCCATTTAATGGCTTCTCCATTTTGGAATACCCGCCATGCTCACGCGGCAGTTGCCATGGGCAACGAGGAGGAGCATAGAGGAGGACGCGGTCTCCTCCATAAACCCGCGATTCTTCTCCTCCTCACTGCAGCTCGCGAGTCGAGCGTTGTGCGCAGCTTCAGCAAGCAGGCCGCAGGTGCCTGAGCAAGCAGCAGGGGTCGCTAGTGAGCGGTCCGACAGGGACTGTGCTTCACTGAGCCCGGTGGCTTCAGCCTTACGTACTACCCAGCTTGGCTACCAGCCACGGCCAGCGCTGGCAGGGTTGGGATTCGACCCGGACACTGGGTAATTTCCAGGTATGCAATCCCCGTTTCTTTGATCTTACATTCAAAACATCCCCCCCCCCACCCCCCCCCACCCCCCACAGCTGAATATTTGACTTTCCTCTTTGTCCAAACGCGAGACCTCGGTGACTGTGTGCAATGGGAGGAGATGGGCAGCCTGGCTGTTTTTCTGGAAGGCAACGAGGAAATGCTGCACCTGGTACGCACACCAAGCCCTGCAGGAAACCCGATCGTCGTCAGGTACAAGAATAGCGCGGAAGAACAGCAATAGCTGCACCCCCTGACCTGGGACTGAGTGCTGGAGGACCTGAAGCACCGCCTGTAAAAGCACATCCTCTTGTCTCGTGACTGTTGTCTCCTGAAAATTTCGTGACAGCATTCAAACAGCAGTATGCGAATATACCATTTTCGAATTGAGGCGAAACGTTTCGTTTTTTGTTGTTGTTTTTTTTTTTTGATAAGCAATTAGGAGACTTTAGCATCTGATTTGCTGCAGTCCTGTTAAGTGATTTTAGTTTTGTTTTTTTTCTTCACCCACGCTCCCCTCCACCCACTCTGAAAAACAACAAGGCCGTTCTTCAGATTGCGGATTAAATCAGCGTGAGTCACGTGATCATCCCACTATCGCGCAACGAGTCCCGCAGCTCATTTTCAAAGAGAAGAACGGAGCAAAACTGCCTGAACAGCTAAGCGCACAACTGTTTTTAAAAATAATAAACAGTAAGTGATTAAGTTCTCTTGAGCACAGTCCGTGTCATACAGGTGAAGCGCAAGGTGACTGAAATAAGATAACATATAGCTGTGTACTCTGGGTGTAGGAGGATTTGTTTATTTTTATTATTTAGTTCATTTTTATTCCTCAGTTCTTCCCTCAGTGCGAATGCCCAATCAAATCTATAAGCCAATCTCAATGTTGCAAAATCATCAATATTGTTGTCATAAAATAGATATTACAGTTATTAGTCATTGAAACATTTTTGTACTAAAAAAGCTATCCTATTTTCCTCAGTCTGTATTAACACACTTTTAAATACATTTGTCTTTTTTTGCCCCATTTGTCTACAGTTTTCGTAAATGAGATTTTGTTCTACAATGTAAATTGCAGCAGTTTATTCATTAATAATATTTTCATTTTTGTTACTAATTATTGTATACTAATTACTAATTAAATTCATTTAAATACAAATGACTGCTGAATTGCTGTTTACAGCCTACTCATTTCAAATAGAACTAAAATATTTTTTAAAGGGCACCAAGATGGCACGGCCACAGAGATTAAATTAAATACATTGTTTCACGTGGTAGTCCTGCTAGTAAAGGGTTAAAGAATACGTTTTTTTTCCTCGCTGAAAGCAAGGTGGAGTTACTCCGCTTAGAGTAGCCTACCAATAACAGTACAAGTCCAATTTATGCTGGCATATTACCTGTCCAAGAATCACCTGCCGACAACCTTTCAGACCTTCTAAAAATCAAACCTTGAGCCTCCAGTTGTGAAGGCTCGCGCGCACGTGCAGGGCAACCGCGCATAATCAGCAGCGCTTGTTCGGGCTCAGGGGCTGACGGGCAAACGTCACGGGGTCCGGGGAAGCGGGGAGCGAGGGAGCGCGAGAGGTGTTCAGCAGCAAGAAGGTGATGTCGTAAAGCGGAGTGTCGTAAACCAGGTGCGGGGAGGGGAGGTGGGGTGGAGGGAGGAGGGGTGGAGGCGAGAGAGGAGGTGACTCTCCGGCAGCATTTAGACACAGCGAAAGGATCATGGCGGATGGCCCCAGGTGTAAGCGCAGAAAACAGGCGAATCCGAGGAGGAATAACGGTGAGTTAAGCTATCCTGATCTGACTCGCTATTTTCCCTAAAAGTCATCTAACAGCTGGATGTCTCGTACCTGACTCTCCCACGACTTTTAGAGTGTTTGAATCTTCTTTTAGTTACTTCATGACTAAGAAAGTATTGGCTAAGTGCGCTCTGTATTACATAGCTCGCTATCCCAGTGTGGTGTACCGTTATACCTGGCTCGCTCCTCTCTCCGCCTAGCGGTTCAGAGATCCCAGGACCGTTATTCGCACCTTATCTCTTAGCTAAAGCTGTCGCTTTTGTTTCCCCATTCATGTTTGTGTCCAGTTACTTTTAATGAGACTTTACTTAGATGTTCGTTGTGATATTTGTAACTTTGATGACTGGGTGTAAGACTTCTCTCTGTTTTCGCCGCTTTCTTCAAACGGAAACTTATCAGCTGGCTTGCTTGCTAGCCTCGCGACTTGTAAGTTAGTCTAGCTATCATAGCTAGTTTCATTACCTGGTTTTCAATGGAGTAATAACGTATTGATTAAAGATAAGTGTAAAAGAAATCTCAGCATACAATGTAAGATGTTCTTCTGGAATTATTTCGCTGGTTGGCACTTGTTCATTAATGAATTGCTGTTTATTTTTGTAGCTAGCTATGTTCGTCTAAACATGACAACGTTAGTGCAGACCTAACCCACGCTTGACCGATCAGGTATGACAGAAACTGTTGCTGCCGTGAGTTGGGTAAACGCTGATCCTTGATTCGTGTGTTATTTTCGGTTGACCAGAGGGAGAATACATTGGGACAAGAAATTTCAGCACCATTTGCTTAGGATGTGCTTATAGCGGATTGTGACATGCTTTCCTTTTTAGGCAGTTTGATTTTAGGGTTGGTTTGGAAGACTAACTAACGCTATATAGCTTGTTGACTGGCTACTTCATTTTTTTTAGTGGGAAAAATAATACAAAATAGCTAGATGATGATTGTCAGATGTAGCCTATTGGAGTGTAAGAAACACGCCCGATTACAACTGAAGTTTTTAAAAGTAGAAATAAGCTAACCGCGATGGTTCCGAGTTTTGTTTTCATTGAATGATGCTTAAAATTGGACACCGTGTATTTGACGGGATAGAGTCCCGCTGTACTAACCTGACGGTAACCAGCTAGCGAAGGAGCTAAAAGCTAAGAACCAAAAGAAAGCACAGCAGCAGAAGAAGGGGGCGTCACTGTTATGCCCGTGTGGACAACTGCTGCAGTCTAAATAAGGAATGCATTTACATACCACAGTTTAAGGTTTGCTGGCTAACGGTAGCTAGCGGCACCTCGCTAACTACTCATTCTAATAAAGGTACTAGGGGACCGCAGTGCATTGTTATTGGCTGTTGTTGGGAGTGAGGGCGTGTAGCTTATCTCTCTCTCTCTCTCTCTCTCTCTCTCTCTCTCTCTCTCTCTCTCTCTCTCTCTCTACATATATATATATATATATATGCACACACACCTATAATCTACATTGTTTCGTTATTTGATTGAATATGTTACAGCAACACTATGTGTTTTATTTGCGTGGAAACAGATAGCCTAATGACGTGTCTATTTTGCCCTTATTGTTTAATTTATTCTGTTTCACAGCAAATCTACCTTTGTGATATTTGTGATGTATTTATACCGTTAATTTGTGCATTCCCCGCGTGGAATAAAAACACGTTCTAAAATCTGAAATCGGTTCCATACTGATTATAACGCATGCATTGTTTACCTGTGTTTGTCTTCACTTTTCGCGAAAAGGAGACTTCGAAGTAGTGTAAAATGTTTTAATGAATATCGCAAGGTAACGAAAAGAGGTATTTCCTGCTACCTCTGACGACATGGGTAGCCTATGACACAAAGCTAGCTACAGCTAGCTGCGGCTAAGTGTCGAGCCACCCTGTGCAGGAGCACCAAACCTGTTTACCTGGACAGGAAATAACGGGACCTGCAAATGAGCAGCGTAAATGCAGACCCGCTGTTCTAAAAACCCGGAGATATTAATTTACAGACAGTGTTAGTGAATCGTTTCATGAAAACCGATCTCTTTGAAAGCAGAAGAGAAAGACTACTCCTAATCGCTGCAGCAAATGGCAACTTGTGCAGGTAGAAAAAAAGATGGTTGTTTTAGTTTCCCGTGCATGTTGTCAGCGCTAACGTTATCTTCTGTGTGCTGGCTTCGTTCTCGTGGGAGCTGTGTGTGTTCATCGTGTTTAATGTCAATTTTAACACTCCGTTTTAAATGAGAAGTTTTTTGTTAGTTTCTTTTCTTTTTTAGCGAACGGAGTTCTTTAAATGTGTACTTGTCTGGTCTGTGCCGCCCTGAATCTGAAGCTGAAACGTTAGCTGGAAGGAAAAAAAAGGTGTTGACGAAAAATGAAAGTAGAGCGTAAGGTGGTTGTAAATTACGTGCTATTTCCTTTTATTTGTATCGTTTGTTCTCAGTATCACACCCAACATGTTCACCATTTATTTTCCGTTTTTTTATATCTATAATTTTGGCAGTGAACGGGGGAGAATGGCGGTCCGTTAACCGTTACTGCAGTACAGGCGGGGCTGGTGGTTTTTTACTGTGTAGGAGGCGAGCCAGGTAAGCAAGGTGATACGGCAGCACCTATGAAGGTGTCTTTATTTGAGGTGTTTCTAAAACGATGGCATGTACGCGGGACATGCTTCTGCGGAAACGCTAGATTTTTATAAGATTATGATTTTTACGCGAAATAATACAGTATCTGGATATTAGCACTATACGTCATAGTATTATAAGCGATTTTATTTCTGTCATCACGCATTTTCGTTTCACGTGTTGCGATTAGGTGTTTTCCGCCTGCTTTTAAAAAACAATATTTTGTTAAATAATAGCCTAATGTGGTCTCAAAATGTAAGAAAAATAGTATTTAACATGTATTTCAAATAACTGAAATGTGATTTAGTTGTTTTTGGGGAGGGGAGTTAATGGTTATTCACACAAAGAAATATCAAATTAGTGTGTGTAAAATTATACATCTATATTAGGTGAATGTGTGGCGTCATACGGGGTATTTTTGCGTGGAGGTGCTGCGGCTGCCTTGCTCGCGGTGGTGTGGTTACGCAAGTGGCGTTCACATCCAGCCTGCGCGAGTTTGGAATAGTTTTCACTTCTGATTCGCTGCATTCAGCTCGGCATTTTAAGTTCCTGTTGAGTCCTTCGCTTTTTTTATGTCCCTATTGTATGGCCTTTCTGGCGATGGGAGTATTCAGATTTAGTCCAGTGTTCTGATTGGGCTAGATCCTATAAACTACCAAACAAAAAAGACCAACCCCCACCCCTTCCACTCCCCCCCCCCCCCCAAAACACACCCCTGTTGTGCTTTTTTGTTAACGTTTCCCGCTTTTCCCTCATGACCATACCGTTTAGAATCAGTCATAACACTATTTTATTGGCCACAGGGCTGCATCTGTGCGTGGTACAGCGCAGCTGATTTTTTAAAATGTGGATTCTGGGTGACTGGAGAGGTCTTTTTAGATCACGGTCACCTGCACCAGGGGCATGAGGGGGTTTGCATTGCAGCACAGCGCTGCTTCCAGAACCAGGCTGCAGGAGGGCAAGCCCACGGTGAACTCTGATTGGTCCACGGTGATCCAGAGTGACTCCGGCTGCTGAGCTGGAGCTAGGTGCGTTGAGCTAAAGGTGGTGCACGTGCATAACACGGGCACAGCTGATTGGTTAACCGAGGTGAATTATGACCTGGACCAGGTTCGTATGAGAGGTGAGAGTGTGCTTCTATGGTTATCGTATTTTGATATTCAAATACATTTTCCAAAAACAAAAAAAGACGATGTTCTGGGTAAACCCACAGGTAATGGTACTGAAGATGGATATGAAGGTTTGTTTCATTATCTTACGAATCTGCCGTTATCTAGGACTCCTCTGAAAAAGCTGAACGCATCGCTGAAATATTCTGCGGGGAGATACCTGGGGGACGTTGGAGGGCTCTCGCATCGTGAAGCGTTTGGCTGATGAGTTGATCGTCTGAAAGCCGTGGACTGATTGGTTATTTTAAAAAACCCCGCGGCGCGCGTCTGTAGTGACGACGTGAACCCTCCGCGCGTCCCGCAGCCTTGTGTGCTGTTGGCGTTGTCACGGTCACGGGCCATGTTTGAACGTCACTCCGCCCCACCGCCCCTCGGACCTGAGGGGGCAGAATCTGAGGCTCAGATCAGGAGGCTCGCTGCCATGGCGGATGGGGATGATGAAGAAGGGAGAGAGAGAGAGAGAAGAGGAAGATGGCGGGACTCTTCCTCCGTACCACAGACAACGTACGGCAGGCCAAATTTGCTTGGGGGCGTGAGGCGTTTGATATCCGTGCCCCTCCCCCCCCCCCCCCCCCCCCCCCCACACACACAGCCCCGGCGCGTAAACATCAAGGCCTTAACGGCCGCGCAGGTGCCAGGTGTTTGCGATTTGCGAGGAGAACTGCCACTCTCTGTCACGCCCCCTTCCCCCCCCCCCGTCCACCCCCACCGCCCCCCTCTCTCCCCACCTTATTGAGTGACACCTCTTTGTGAAAGTGGTAGTGCAGTTTGAGAATAGGGCAGTGCAGGCTCTGCTATAACACCTGACCAGGAACAAACAGGGGGATTCCCTCATACGGGAGCTGCACCTGGCTGAAATGGGGCCATTCGAGCCTGTAGCCTGTCTGAAAGGCGCTTGAGCACGCTGTGTTTCAGTTTTCAACCCACGAACGGGGGCCTCGTTGGCTGCCCCTGAATTTGATTCGGCGTTTGCTGAAATGAGAAGCGCAGGCCTAGGCCGTGTTGAGTTTATGAAAGTTTGGGGAATTCTCTGAAAGGGAAGTAGCGTTCCTAACCCTGAGACCCGGAGTCTCGACAGCCGGCGTTGCTCTGGGATAGTGAACGTAAGGCTATTTGCATTTTCAGTTAACATAACATAACATAACACAACATAACATAATGATGAGAACAGGCCATTCAGCCCAACGATGCTCGTCATTTTCTTGACTAGATTAGTGCTCTGATTACCTACAGACTAGATAGTATCTAACACTGTATCAAGCCTAGTTTTGAAAGCCCCAGAGTTTCTGCCTCTACTGCATGACCTGGCAGTTGGTTTGGCAAAACTTAAAAAAAATTTTAAAAATCAGTTTAGGCTTCATGTATTATGAGTTGGCACTGATGGGGATATTCAGGTAAAGATGGTGATATGTTTAATTTGGATGAGGAAAAATACTAGAATTTAAGAAAAATACTTACAATGAACTAATTTAGGAGGAATTTACAGTGATTTAACGTTACAAAAACAAAACTCCCAGCTGTTGTTGATAATTCTTCTTCACCCTGTTACATTCTCACTTTCATTTTCTTTTCAATTTTGTTTTACGTAAACAATGTTCCTCTTAACACCTGTTCAACATTTGGAAGACATTTATGTAATGCATTATGGGTATTTTAGCCTACCATTTCAGTGCACTGAACACGCCCAGCAGTGCTTGCCATTTTCCTGACTAAATTAGTGCTCTGATTACCTACAGACAAGACAGTATCTAATACCGTATCAAGCCTAGCCTTGAAAATCCCCAGAGTTTCTGCCTCTGCTACATGACCTGGCAGGATATTCCACACGTCGACTACTCTCTGCGTGAAAAAATTCTTACTAATGTCTGGATGGAATTTACCTTTTGCTAATTTCCATATATGTCTCCTCGTTCTACTAACAGAACTCAACCTGAAGAATGACTTGTAGTTCATGACTCGTGAACTACAAGAGGTTCTTGGCGTCTCGTGAACGTGTGATTCTGCTTCCACGCTATAACTTGTGTCTTTGTGCATGGGGCGTTGTGTGCGTCTATGTCCCTTTAAGGAAACGGCCCTCTGAAACGAGGGCGTGTCTTAGTCGTAAAACCCCGCCTCCATTCCCTTGTGATGCATGCAAGGGGAGGGGCCTGCTTTGCTGAAGGTTCTGTGGGCAGTGTGCTGACCAGGTGGTCTCTCTTATTCCAGGCTGCTGTTTTGAGGACTGAATGAGTCAGTGTGTCGCAGAGTGGCTTGTGACACATTTCGGGTTTTTTTTATTTAGATTTATTTATTTCTCTAATTGTCAGAAAGTGTTTTTCAAAATGCGTGTTTAACTTCTTGAATTTGTGAATTTTCAGAATAGCGGAGGTTGTTTGCGTGGGATTGTTACTGTTAGACTTGGCACTCGTGTGTTAAGGAATAGCTTAATTAACGCGGGCTTATTCAAGGACACAGTTTCCATCAGTTGTGGTTGGTTTAATGTTCAGGTGCGGCAGTAAAAATCGAAGGGTATTGACCCTTCAGGGTGCATGGCTGAGCAGAGATTTTCCATGCTGTTCTGTGTCTTCACTAAACTGATTCCCTGCAGGTAGAGTTTGAGAAACTATCCTTTTTTGCTGAAAATGGGCATGATGAAAGTGCGTGTGCGTGTGTGTGTGTGTGGGCAGGATCTCAGATAAGAACATTTACTTTTTTTTTTTTTTTACAGATAGCTTGTTTTGAAGAAGAAAAAAAAAGCAAACTCACCTCCACGCTAGGTTCAGTCTGCGTTTAGATCTAAAAGGTTTGTGCAGCATTTGAATATCTCCCCAGCAGAAGTCTCTGGGCGACAGGATTTAACGCTCTTTTAAATATAAATACTTAACCTCAATCTGGCGAGAGATTTCAGAATCTGTTCCACACCCCCCCACATAAGGGAGCCCCTTGCGAATGAGAGAGAGAGGTGTGAGAGTGAAGTCCCTTTCCCTGGGCCTGTGGTGCTGTAGCGGGACGCACGTTTGGAGGAGTAAATACGGTATTGTGTGGGGAGGAGCGGGGCGGGGGGGGGGGGGGGGGGGGGGGGTTAGGGGGGTTGTCGCCGGTTACCGCCGCGGAAGAAAGGAGGCATTGAGCGATGCCGCGCAGAGCCGTGGCCGCCATTCAGGCTGCTCTGGCGGGAAGGCCCCTCCGCTCCCAAACCCCTCCGCTCCCAGACCCCTCCGCTCCCAGACCCCTCCTCTCCCAAACCCCTCCGCTCCCAGACCCCTCCGCTCCCAAACCCCTCCACCCCAAACCCCTCCGCTCCCAGATCCCTCCACCCCCAACCCCTCCTCTCCCAGACCCCTCCGCTCCCAGACCCCTCCACTCCCAGACCCCTCCCCTCTCCCAGACCCCTCCACCCCAAACCCCTCCACCCCAAACCCCTCCACCCCCAACCCCTCCTCTCCCAGACCCCTCTGCTCCCAGACCCCTCCGCTCCCAGACCCCTCCCCTCCCAAACCCCTCTACTCCCAGACCCCTCCGCTCCCAAACTCCTCCACTCCCACACCCCTCCCCTCTCCCAGACCCCTCCACTCCCAGACCCCTCCTCTCCCAAACCCCTCCTCTCCCAGACCCCACCATTTTCATACGCTCAGATGTTCAAAATATTAATTATAACATGTCAGCTTTGTCTGATACTGAACACTTTTTTTTGCTGCGCAAAAATCACCTCTGCTGAGTGATTGTTATGTAATGTGACACTGTGTATCCTTATAGCCAATGTTATGGGCTTGTCAGTGTTAGAGCTGAACATAACTATTTATGGTCCTTTGTCTTTTTTGAACTAGTATCCAGTTTTGTCAGATCCATTCTGATGTGTATTATGTGATATCGCTAGCTAGAAAAGCTTGCTGGCAAAGTGTCTGCAATGGTAATGGAGTAGTAGCCTAGTGCTTTCTGAAACTAATTAAAATGGTTTCTTAAAGGCATACTGTGCAGGATTTTTAGCCTTGTGGTGTTTACAATCAAAGAAGTCTCCTCCTCAGTCTTCAACCCAGCCCACTGACCCCTGAGACCCTCACCTGAATACAGACCCAGATGCTTTAATGAATACAGACCCGGGTGCTTTATGAATACTGACCCTGATGCTTTATGAATAAGACTTTTTTTTTTTTACAGACTTTATCACTGCTGCTGAAGCTCTTGAGCTTGCAGAAGAAATGAGGAGTTAAATGTGCCTGAGACTGACTGAGAGAGAGAGAGAGGGAGTGAGAGAGAGAGAGATGCTTTTCCTCTAACTGTTGTGCTCATTCCAGGGGAAGAGAGAGTGCTCATTCATAAACCAAATTCATCTGACAGAGGCCACTAGAGAGCATGCCAATGCAAACCTGTCATGGCAGAAAGATGCAGAAAGATTAATCGAAGATACTCAACTCATATGATGCCGGTCACATGTCGTGAAACGGTTTTATGTTTTTGTGTGCTCAGTCAGAAAGTCAGTAAGTGAGTCCAGATGCGCCCGGACGGGAACGCGATGCAGAGTCGGGGCTTCCTGATGAGAATCGGGTCGGATTACGAGCCGAAGGTGACGGGCTCGGGGTATAATCTGATGCGTGGGTGCAATCGGCTCGCCGCGCGGCGCTGTGATGTCATCAGCGCTCACTTCCTGTTTCCTCCCGCCGGTCGCGGTCACGTTTTTTGCGTGCGATATCCTGGACGCTGTGGCTCTCCCCTCCACTGATGTTATATGAGGACGGCAGGGATTAGCTCTTAATATAAATAACCCCCCGCTCTCACACCCCCCCTACACACACACACACACACACAGGGTTACACAACCCCCCCCCCCCCCCCATCACAGGAATATGAAGCTGGACATTAATACCTGAGCTGTTGAGACTGGATAAAATTATATTTATTCATGGTGTGGGGCTCATACCTGTCAGGGTTGGGCTATAAAAATAAGGGAGATTTTTCCAGTGCGTCGCCAAAGCTGCAGATTTTACCCTTACACCCAACCCCACCCCGCCGCCGAGAGATAGAGAGACCGCAAGAGAATGAGAGAGAGAGACAGAGAGAGAACAAGAGAATGAGAGAGAGAGAGAGAACAAGAGAGTACAAGAAAATAACAGACAGAGCGAGAGAGCAAGAGAATGAGAGACAGTGTGAGGGAGAGAGAGAGAGACAGAAAGAGAGGGAGAGAATGAGAGAGTAAGAGAATGACAGAGAGAGAGAGAGAGACTGTCCCCTCTGTCACCTGGCGTACAGGTAGGGTGCAGACGTAGTTCCTATCAGCACCTGCCTGTGACGTTGTTTTTTTTTGTCATTTTTTTTAGATAGCTTGTTTTAATGTGTATGTTGCTTATGGCCTAGATTATTACAGTACGGGCTAGCCTGATGAGCCAGTGGAGCCTGGTGCGGGGGGAGAAGCAGTATTCGATAAAGGAAGGGCATGACATGGAGTTGTATTAACGCGGTGATATTAAGACACGTCCCACATTCAGCGCTGGCCATAAAAATTTAGCCCGCATTTTTAAAAAAAGCCAAAGTGGATTATAAATACTGCCTGCCTGCACTCGACAGTGGAAATGAAACGGGTTCACAGTTAATGAATAGGAGCGTTAGCATTAACATAAACGTGGTAATTGAAGTTTGGCTTGAAGGTAGAACTCTGCGATGTGACTGGGAAGCAGAACGTACCGGGTGACGTCAGAGATAGTTAATAAAAACCGAGAGGGCTGCGCTGACAGGAAGCCCTGCTGTGGACACGGCAGGCGGCTGCTTTTCAGAGATTTGCGTTGCATTCAGGATCTTTCTTACGTTTTATGTTGCGCTCGCTTTGTGCTAGAAAGGTGCTTTTTTTTTACCTTTCTGGTAAAAGGTTTATGTCATCATGACTTCAGCATTTTAGCAAAAAAATGTTTTACATTTGGCTTGCTAGCTGTAATAAACATCATTTTCATTTACATTTTGAACTTGCCAGCTAGCAAGCTATGGTTTCATTTACTCAATTTACAATGATAATAACAAGCTAACGGATGAATTAATTAGACTCATTGCTCCAGAGGGAATTTGCCTTGCACACATTGAGCAGGAACATGAAGCATAAAGAAGACGTTGCGTGCGATGCGTCTGTCGCAAAGCAGCCTGCTGAGCTCACGGCAGGGTTTCCTGTCAGTGCAGCATCTTGGTTTTTATTAACTATCTTTGCTTCTGCCTCATATCCCTTTAATACGTCACCAGGGCTCAGTCTTAGGGGAGACAGTCTATACCCTGAGCCGACCAGAGGAGGATGGGTTTCCCCCCTGAGCCTGGTTTCCTCCCCATCTGCCACAGGGAGTTTTCCCTTGGCACTGTTGCTTTAGGCTTTACTCCTGTGGGGGTTTAGGCCAGTGTTGTCTGTGAAGCGTATTGTGACAATTGCTGTGAAATACGCTATATAATTTTTTTTTATTGAATTTGATTGATTGAACTGTCAGGGGCAGCAGGGGACAGTTATCTGTATATTTTTGATAATCTGTTACTGTATTTGAGTAGCACTGACATGGAAGTGCTGGAGGGGGTGGGGGCCTTGGGTTTATATGCAAATAATCTGATTTATTTATGGGGGGGGGGGGGGGGGGGGGAGAGCACAACTTTCTGAGGGAGCTACCACTGGTGTATTGGGCATGTGTGTGTGTATGTGCATGTGTGCAGGTTAGTGTGTGTGTGTTTGTGTGTGTGTGTGTGAGTGCATGTGTGTGTCCCCTCCTGCCCCCCCCCCCCCAATCTGCACAGGGTTCACTGCGGGCAGCTGACAGCCGTGCGTGGTGTACGGAGAGGCAGCAGGGCCGCACGCTGGCCGCCGGCGTGGGGGGGGGGGGGGGGTCGGGGGGGTGGGGGGTGAATCAGGTCGCGTGTTTCCGTAGGACAGTAGCTGCTCACTCACTCGCTCATCTGACCTCGTTATTCTCCACCGGCGCGTAACCCTGGCGATGCCTGGCGACACGGCGGAGTCCGCGCTCTGAAAAAAAGAAGGAAAAAGAAAAAAAATAAATAAAAGGTTTTTGGACGCAAGCCTCAGTGCCGGGGAGAGAGCGCTGAGCAGCTATGAGGCTCCGCCCCTTTCCATGACAGAGTCACATTCTGGTCATAAAAAATAAAGTTTTCCGATCGAGCAGCTCAGGCAGACGAAGGAATGTGATGGTTTTCCGTGTGGTGCTCCTGTCGAACTGGAATCCCAGCCCTCGAAACTCGGAACGATCGAAGCCACAGAAGCAAAGCCAGGTTCAGCTGGCAGAAGAAAAGCATTGTGGGACTTTGAGAGGTGGAATAGCAGAACAGGGGGATACAGACTGAAGCACATAGATGGTGTTTTTACTGTGGAGTACAAATGCTTGGGGAGCCTGTGCTTATTTCACAAGCTGCTCCTGGAGCCATGTCTCACGAACTCAGTCCTGGCGGCGGGGGGGGGGGGCACAGAGTTGAGCTTTCAGACAAAATGTGACATAAAACCCTAAATCCTTCACTTGACATGAAAAGAGTGTCTAACTGAACAGCTGAGGAGTGAACAGCTCAGTACAGTTCAGGGGTTGCGTTTAGGTTAGAGGAGAAACAGCATACACAGGCCCCCCCCCCCCCCCAGGAGTGAGTTTGAGAGCCCCTGTCCCAGAGGACCCCCCCCCCCTTTTGAGACTGAAACGGGGCGATGCTTTCACTGCAGAGGCAGAGCTGGAACTGAAAAACGGTGTAGCCGGAAATTATGCAGCTGTTTTTTTAAATTCTAAAAATGCATGGAGTCTTATGTTTAATATTTTTACCTGTTTCTGAGATGCTGTCTGGTCCAGATTAGGGCCCACTAAATGGAAAACCCACTAGTTTCTGGGCCACTAGTTTAGTTTTGGGGTAGAAAAAAAGGGGTTTCAGGTAGAAATGCAGAGGTGTTGTGTGGCTCACTCCAGTGACCTTTCACCCCAGCCCGCCCCACCCCCTGGTCAGTCTGCAGCAGTTGATGTGATTGGCTGGTCATGCTGTAGCAGTGGATGCGATTTACTGGTCAGGCTGTAGTGGTGGATGTGATTGGCTGGTCAGGCTGCAGCAGTAGATATGATTGGCTGGTCAGGCTGCAGCAGTGGATGTGATTGACTGGTCAGGCTGCAGCAGTAGATATGATTGGCTGGTCAGGCTGCAGCAGTGGATGTGATTGGCTGGTGAGGTCAGGTGAGCCAGCTTGGTCAGGTGAGCCAGCCTTATCTGTTCACCTGGTGAACTCAGCCGATGGCTTCACCTTTAGCTCTAACGCAGCGTGGGGAGCTGCCCGATGTTCTCTTCTAGTGCTCTACACAGCCAGCTGCTCCACCCAGATTTATGATTATTACAATGCTAAATCACTGAGGTTTGAGAATGTATTGGGCCTATTATTTTTATACTGAGCCTGTTATTATTACACGCATGGTGTCCACATGTCGTTACATGCATGACTAGGAATGGGGAGAGCATACTAGAATGTGTCTTGTTGCAAAGTATCTTGTAAATAACTGAATCTGTAAATTACAATCAAAATGGTGGAGGCAACCATACAAATGCGTACACAAATACACACACACGTGCTGGTGTTTGAAGCAGGCCTGCTATCTGTCCCCCTGCATGAGCGCAGTTCTTTCACCGGGAACGCATTCTGAAATTCTTATCCTCCGCCCCCCACCCCCCCACCCCCATGCTTTCAAACATTATTGATATTTTAATCTTAAAACGTCTTTTGCTGTTGGGGGAGCTGTCGTCTGCAGATCACTGTCCTGACTGCGTGGTGCTGAACTTTTCATCGCCGACATCTTTTCATGTTTCGCGCTGAAAGTGTGAGCTGTGTGGAACGAAGCTTTCGCCGTGTGAAAACGAGTGGGCTGCAGCTCTGCTCTGCGGCTCTGTTCTCTTCGCCGTCGTGTTTCGACAGTCGATCGTTTCTCCGTCCTCTGGGTTCGTTGTGTTTCAGATTTCATTTCGGGCTCGACGGTGTCATTAGGAGAATAAACGCCCGAGTTTCACACAGTGCGAGCGGCCCGCGGCCGCAGGGTTGTGAGCGAAGCAGGAAGGGAAACGCGGCACGAAGGCTGGCGCTGGCTGTTATGTAACACAAGGAGCAGAGCAAAGCTGAACAAGGACAATTACAGCAAAGGTGTGGCCTCCAGTACAGTCGGATGTGGAAAAAAAAAGGCTTTTAATTCTCTCCCACACAGGAAGTAAAGGGGCCTGGATTTAGGCCAAAAAACACTGCGACTACTAGAGTGACGGTAAAAAAGCGGTCGTTATCGGAGGGTAAATCTCTTCCTCCACCCCACCCCCACCCCCACCCCACCCCACCCCCGCAGTTGTGTCTGAAGCCCTGGCCTGGCAGTCCAGTGTAGGACCTCTCGCTCTGTGAAGAAGAATCACTTCCTGGTTTCTGTCCGGCCCCTTCCTGGTTTTGCACTTGAGCGCGCTTCCTTAACGGATTCGCCCAAACGCAGGGAGGTCGAAGGTCAAACCAGGAAACTGTTAATCCCAGAGCCCCGCCGTCCGTCTCCTCTGTACTGCTACAGCCCGCTAACAACATGTCCTCTGATTGGACAGTCAGACAGGGGGGGTGGCCTCGCTAAGCAGTCGACGAGTCGGACGGCCACACTAACGCAGTGGGCGGAGTTATGAGTCAGTTTCGTCCTCTCAGGTGTGAGCGTGTGTGTTCAGCCAGTCAGGAAGATTTGAGTTTGACTTGCGTGTGAACCCCTGTAATGAGCCGGGACCCCGAGCCCCCCGTCCCGCACCTGTGCAGGGGGGAGGATTTTCGGACGGATCGGGGGGGCGCTCGACACTCAGGCTGATTGGCGGCTTGGCGGATGTGTCGTAGAGGAGCGTTGCTCAAGCGGGTGTCTGTTCTCTTTTATCTTTTTACACGTGGCCGTCGATGCAACACCTGGAGCTTCACGGCAGGGGGGTGCGAGCACACGCAGCTTCCTGTCTCTGCTTCGCCCGCTTAAAACCAGCTCAGCTGTTGCACTGCAGAGTTAAGAAATGACATAACACAGAGGGTTATTTCATTCCCCCTCCCCCCCCCCCCCTACTTTTCAAAGAAAAAGTTTCACTTTTCGAGTTAATTCAGAGAAATTATACGTGGGCAAAAATGTACAGGTGGGAGCACCTCAAAGGAAAGGTCAGCGAATGCAAGACTTTCTCTCACGACGTCTTCTAAATGTCACCCTGTACTGTAGAGATTACCTGGAGCTGATTGTATCCACTGGTGCCTGGCTGTGTTCTGACAGTCTGTGTGGGTTGGATAACCTGCTGAAATCTTTAAAACATTTCTGAAATTTCACAGGCTGGAATGAGGCTTTGCATGTGAGTTTTGGTGTGAGGCCAGTGTCTGTGTGTCTGTGTGTGTGTGTCTGTGTGTGTTTGTATGGGTTTGCGTGTGTGTGTGTGTCTGTGTGTGTTTGTATGGGTTTGTGTGTGTGTGTCTGTCTGTGTGTTTGTATGCGTGTGTGTGTCTGTGTGTGTGTGTCTGAGGTGTGCAGGTGTGTATTGTTCACACCTGTCAGCATGTGTGTGTGGTGTAAAGTACCTATACGGGTGTGTGTGTTTGTGTGGGTGGTCTGTATGTGTGTAAATGTTTGTGCAGTAGCACACATCCTCACAAATGCACACCACAAACCTGCAGATTGCACACACCCATGCACGCACACACACACACACACAGACACACACACGCATACAAACACACAGACAGACACACACACACAAACCCATACAAACACACACAGACACACACACACACGCAAACCCATACAAACACACACAGACACACACACACACACAAACCCATACAAACACACACAGACACACACACACGCAAACCCATACAAACACACACAGACACACACACACACGCAAACCCATACAAACACACAGACACACACACACACACACACAAACCCATACAAACACACACAGACACACACACACCAATCAGAATTCCTCCTGACACTTAGTACTGACTCTAGTACAGTAGGCAGGCCCTGTCACTGATATGCAAAACTCTCTGAGATAAACGTGTCAGAGAAATTATCAACACAGCAGGCAGGAGACTGCAGAAGGACATTTGAGTAAAGGTGCTCTTTGAGAGCACATCCATTTAAATCCTGCTTTATTCTGACACTTTCAGTTCACCCGTTTTCTGCAGGAGTTAAAAGAATGTGTGCCAGCACTCTTCGCTCTGTAGCGTATCAATCCATAATGTATGATTAGCCTGTGCTAGCACTGTTAGCCCTGCAGTGTATTGGTCTATAATGTATGATTAGCCTGTGCTAGCACTGTTAGCCCTGCAGTGTATTGGTCTATAATGTATGATTAGCCTGTGCTAGCACTGTTAGCGATGTAGTGTATTGGTCTATAATGTATGATTAGCCTGTGCTAGCACTGTTAGCCCTGCAGTGTATTGGTCTATAATGTATGATTAGCCTGTGCTAGCACTGTTAGCCCTGCAGTGTATTGGTCTATAATGTATGATTAGCCTGTGCTAGCACTGTTAGCCCTGCAGTGTATTGGTCTATAATGTATGATTAGCCTGTGCTAGCACTGTTAGCCCTGAAGTATATTGGTCTATAATGTATGATTAGCCTGTGCTAGCACTGTTAGCCCTGCAGTGTATTGGTCTATAATGTATGATTAGCCTGTGCTAGCACTGTTAGCCCTGCAGTGTATTGGTCTATAATGTATGATTAGCCTGTGCTAGCACTGTTAGCCCTGCAGTGTATTGGTCTATAATGTATGATTAGCCTGTGCTAGCACTGTTAGCCCTGCAGTGTATTGGTCTATAATGTAAGATTAGCCTGTGCTAGCACTGTTAGCCCTGCAGTGTATTGGTCTATAATGTATGATTAGCCTGTGCTAGCACTGTTAGCCCTGCAGTGTATTGGTCTATAATGTATGATTAGCCTGTGCTAGCACTGTTAGCCCTGCAGTGTATTGGTCTATAATGTATGATTAGCCTGTGCTAGCACTGTTAGCCCTGCAGTGTATTGGTCTATAATGTATGATTAGCCTGTGCTAGCACTGTTAGCCCTGCAGTGTATTGGTCTATAATGTATGATTAGCCTGTGCTAGCACTGTTAGCCCTGCAGTGTATTGGTCTATAATGTATGATTAGCCTGTGCTAGCACTGTTAGCCCTGCAGTGTATTGGTCTATAATGTATGATTAGCCTGTGCTAGCACTGTTAGCCCTGCAGTGTATTGGTCTATAATGTATGATTAGCCTGTGCTAGCACTGTTAGCCCTGCAGTGTATTGGTCTATAATGTATGATTAGCCTGTGCTAGCACTGATAGCCCTGCAGTGTATTGGTCTATAATGTAAGATTAGCCTGTGCTAGCACTGATAGCCCTGGAGCATATTGGTTCATAATGTAAGATTAGCATGTGCTAGCACTGTTAGCCCTGCAGTGTATTGGTCTATAATGTATGATTAGCCTGTGCTAGCACTGATAGCCCTGCAGTGTATTGGTCTATAATGTATGATTAGCCTGTGCTAGCACTGATAGCCCTGGAGCATATTGGTTCATAATGTAAGATTTGCATGTGCTAGCACTGATATTCTAAGAGCTGTAGAGAAGATGTGAATATGTGTACATATGGGCATGTAAGGGGGTGGGGGTAGAAGGTATCGGTTGCTGAAAGCTGTGGTGTCAGATTCTCCCAGTGGCTGTTTAGACAAAGGCCTTTCCCACAGCCATGAGCACCGGCAGGAAGTGGCCCAGGAGAAGCCTTGACCTGGGGCTGAGGAAAAGGCTTCCAGCTGAAACTGCAGCTGTGATAATGCTCACGGTTACACAGAAAATGAAGTCATGTGTCCTGATCCTAACCCGCTTCTCCCTATCCTGTGTGTGTGTGTGTGTGTGTGTGTGTGTGTGTGTGTGTGTGTGTGTGAGACTTTGGACAACCTCCTCCTTCCTCTCCTGCACAGTTTTAGGATGGAGGGCACTTTGTTCCCACCTGTAGTGTGAGATGGAGAGCACTGTGCAGCTTATGAAGACAACATCCGTGTTCTTCTCTAGTATCGTGTCTGAGGTTTAAGAACACCATACTCAGCTCCGGTAGTGTCTCGGGTTGGCGAGCACCTTGCTCAGCTCCAAGACTAGAGGAGATACTGACCCCCGAAGGGTTGTCCTCTTCAGGTTGCTCTCCAGCTGAGCGTGCGGTTTGAGCACATGTTCCTCTCCAGTGGGTGAGGCTTAAGTGACGCGTTTGGGACGTCCTGTAGGAGGTGTGACTAAAGTGAAGAGCCATTACTCACACACTGAGGTGGGAGGCGCGCGTGTGACTCTGTACGCGGTGTGCTGTCCCAGTCACAGGCGTCCCGCCCTGTGTTCAGGCCGAATTGTCTTGGTTATGAGCTTCAGATCAGGGCAACACACACTGCAGGGACTAAAAGAGGAGGAAGTGTGTGTGTGTTCAGGTTCAGGGTAACACACACTGCAGGGACTAAAAGAGGAGGAAGTGTGTGTGTGTTCAGGTTCAGGGCAACACACACTGCAGGGACTAAAAGAGGAGGAAGTGTGTGTGTGTTCAGGTTCAGGTCAGGGTAACACACACTGCAGGGACTAAAAGAGGAAGAAGTGTGTGTGTGTTTAGCTTCAGGTTCAGAGCAGGGTCACACAGACTATAGGAACTAAAACAGGAAGCGCGTATCTTTAGCTTCCATACTGCAATGGTGGTTTGAGGAGGGCAATGTTCGGTTGCTATGCAGTTCAAGTACGAAAAAATCTCTTCTTGAAAACGTAAAAACTGTAAACAAAAACGTGAAAGGCTTGGGATGGTTCTTAATTGGCCAATAATCAATCAACAAACTGAGAGCATTGGCCAGCCAGTGTGCCGAATCGGAGCGTTTTGGCCGATGACACGTCCCTGCTCGAGCTGTGACCACACAAACTGGCATACAGTCCGTTGCACCGCACCGTATTTTAAATCATCCAGTCCCGCTTCCAGCTGCCCTTCTCAACGATTTCAGTCTGTGATTTAAATCAAAAATATCCTCCGATCTATTACAGTTTCAGCGAAAAATAAGTGGCTGTTGATGTTGGGTAAATGTCACCCTTTTATTGGATTTCTATGTGTAGCTATACCTGCCGGTCTTTTCTGTGTAACGGGAGGGTGCTCAGAGTGCAGATACCGATGCATAAAGGGAGATACACAAGGACACAAGTGCCCCTACAGAAGGCGGGGGGGCGGGGGGCCACACCCCAACACTACTGGAGGGCCGCAGTGTCTCTGTGGGTTTTTCGGTGCCCTGTTAGTCAGCAGCCAGTTTAGAACGAGGAAACGTGGGTTTCAGTTCACACGATTAGCCTGTGTTAGCGGGGGAGCGTACTGACCCATAATGTACGATTAGCCTGTGCTAGCGCTGTTAGCACTGTAGCATATTAACCCATAATGCACGATTAGCCTGTGCTAGCACTGTTAGCACTGTAGCATATTAACCCATAATGCACGATTAGCCTGTGCTAGCACTGTTAGCACTGTAGCATATTAACCCATAATGCACGATTAGCCTGTGCTAGCACTGTTAGCACTGTAGCATATTAACCCATAATGCACGATTAGCCTGTGCTAGCACTGTAAGCACTGTAGCATATTAACCCATAATGCACGATTAGCCTGTGCTAGCACTGTTAGCACTGTAGCATATTAACCCATAATGCACGATTAGCCTGTGCTAGCACTGTAGCATATTCATCCATAATGCACGATTAGCCTGTGCTAGCACTGATAGCTCTGGAGCATATTGATCCATGCAGCCTGAATAAAAACCAGGCTACCCAACCACCACCAGGCTAAAGGGCATGGCCATCCACACCACAACAGTCACCATAGAACCAGCAGCCCCAGGATTCTGATACACCTAGCCTGGCCTGAAGTCAACTGACGTTATGCAGGATGGAGCACCAGATGTGCTGGGCTTATAACCTACATCATGGGGGGGACGGGGGGGGGGATAGCTGTATTGTCCTTCTGCTGTAATAGCTGCGTTCGTTTTTTTTAAACGTCCACTTTCACTATTGGGAAACGTACCGGTAATTTTCATCTCGAAACGGCGGGGGGGCTGGGGGGTGGGGAGTCGCCGCTATGACTCATGGTATGGCGAACCGAACCGTGCCGCACTGCAAGACGTTAGAGGGAGTTCCCCCACCTACAGGAAGACGGAGGAACCTCTGATTTATCACACGATAGAGGTGATGAGAGGTGGAAAGTGCAGGGGTCAGAAAGTAAAAGTCCTGCCAGGTGTTTCTTCCACCCATCAACTCGGCCCAGCTGATTTCACTGATTAGTTCTGCCCCCTGGCTGAAGACTTGTGCTAATTGGTAAAATCCAGGTGATTGGAACAAAATGCTGGGGGGGACTTTTACTTTCTGAACCTGGATTTTCCACCTGTGGTGGTGATGATGTACACAGTACCACGTCCCACATTGCAGTGTTGCAAATGTTACCTGTTGAGAGTTGCGTTATTTTTCTGTGTAGAAGACGTGTGTATAATAATAATAGTAATAATAATAATAATGATGATCCAAGATCCGCGGCAGCGTTCATCTTCTCACGGTAGATGAACAGAATAGTCCCTTGTTACGCAGAGCGTGTTCTTGTATTCTTTTTTGCCTGCAGAATTGTGTGTTATTTGTGTGCCCGTGCCCGGGCTGGGGGGGGGGGGGGGGGTTCAGACAGCTTCCCCCGCTGGGAGTCGCCGTGTCGCTCTTTAATACGCCAACGTTGATGCTGATGGCGACGCGATGTTCCCCCCCCCCACCCACCTTTGTGTTTATCAGAGGGCGTGCAAGCCACACGCATTCTCTCACACACCACAGCTCTCTCTTTCTCTCTCTCTCTCTCTCTCTCTCTCTCTCTCTC
>NC_049208.1:2749042-2766542 GCF_013347855.1 Anguilla anguilla | reverse complement strand
AGCCCAAAATTTCCATATTGTGTGCACACATTTCTTTCAGTATGCCATCTATTTTGATTATGGGCAAAAATCAAACAGATGACCGTTAAGTTAAATTCATGATGAAAGGAGCACACACACATTGCACCTGAAAAATTTTGCCTGGGCTGATGGCTTACTGAGCAGAGGACCGGGATGTCCTAATTTTACCGTATCTTTGACCGAATTAATTCTTTCGTTCAGGTTTTAATGGACCGGGGATCTTAAAATCAAATCCGGGAGCATCCCCTGCGATTGCTGGTTTTTTAAGCGCTTAACTGAAGTCACTGATTGGCTGGAGAGTTGGCACACCTAAACTTGCTGCTGATTGAAAGGAAATTCACAAAACTCGGCACAGACTGCGGCCCTCCAGGACTGGAGTTAAACCTGCACACACAGCGCCCCCTCCAGGACTGGAGTTTGAGCCCCCTGGGAGAGAGTATTTCTGCTCATTTTGAGGGATGATCCACATAATGAATTCGTTTTTTTTTTTTTAAGACGTTTTACTGAATTCTCAATCTTCAGCAGCAGTTTGAAAGTGCCCTGCAGTCTCATTCACCACATACTGTCATCAGCTACATTTTCATAAGAACAGCTGTACTTACTGTACTGACGCAGTTATAATAATTAACGTATAAATGACCAGGTTCATAAAGGGTTAAAGGTCATCAAATAGGCTAATTATTTTATGCCGCGTAAGTTTAGCCATGCGGGGGCTAAAGAGTGAGGTACAGGTAGTCCAATCACAACCAAGTGTGCTGCTCCCGTCCCCTCTGCTTGGCTCCGCCCCCCAGGTGATCCGATTGGCCGCATTTAGTTGGGCGGGCTGAACATGGCCTGAGGAGGGAGGACCTCAGTGACCTCACAGCTCTAGGATGTATAATGTGCATTGTGTGTGTGTGTTTTACATTTGTGTGTGTGGTGTGTGTGTGTGTTTTACGTGTGTGTGTGTGTGGTGTGTGTGTATGTGTGTGTGTGTGTTTTACGTGTGTGTGTGTGGTGTGTGTGTGTATGATTTCACTGTGATGAAGGGTACAGGGTGTGGTTCTAGCCTGTAGCTCTGGCTCACTGCAGCCCTCTACAGGCTAAAGAAGGTATCGATCATGAGAGAACCTGTGTCCTGTCTGTTAGGCATATATTACATTACATTGTATCCCAGCCCCCACCCCCCCCTCTCTCCCTCTATCTCTCCCCTCTCCCCCCCTTTCTATCTCCCTCTCCCCTCTCCCCTCTCCCCCTCTCTCTCCGTCCCCCCTCTCTCTCTCTCTCTCTCTCTCTCAGAATGCCTGTTTCTCAGCACCTGGCCCTGCACGGGGAGCAGCTGCATACAGATTACATGTCCTAATCCTTCTCCCTCTCACACATTTTCAGCCTCCCTCCCTCCCTCCTTCTCTCTTTCCAGCTCTCTGTTGCCCTCTCTCCCACCCACTCCCTCCTTCTCTCTTTCTAGCTCTCTGTTCTCTTTCTCCCTCTCTCTCCCACCCCCTCCCTCCTTCTCTCTTTCTAGCTGTCTGTCTCCCTCTCTCTCCCACCCCTCCCTCCTCCTCTCTTTCTAACACTCTATCTCTCTCTCTCCCACCCCTTCTCTCCCCTCCCCTCCCCTCTCCCTCTCTGTGTTTACCTTGTCCCGCGTGTCACTTCCTGTTATGGCCCATGGCTAATACAGGTTAGTAGTTTTTTGCGGTTGACACTACTAGCGTCCTCGGTGTGAGGTACACGAGAGCGTGTGCATGGAGAGGTTCCCACACAGCCACACACTGATCACGGCGCGCATTGATGAGGTCATTTTACTCACCACACAGCCACACACTGATCACGGCGCGCATTGATGAGGTCATTTTACTCACCACACAGCCACACACTGATCACGGCGTGCATTGATGAGGTCATTTTACTCACCACACAGCCACAGTAGGTTTATTGTAGTTTTATTATAACTCATCCAGAACGCAGCAGCGCGTCTGGTCTTCAACCTCCCCAGACATTCCCACGTTACCCCCCTGCTCACCACCCTCCACTGGCTCCCCGTGATGGCTCGCATCAAATTTAAAACATTAGTGCTTGCCTTCAAAGCAGCCAGGGGGTCAGCCCCTCCCTATCTACGTCAACTCATCAGACCCTACACCCCAGCTAGACCTCTCCGTTCTGCTGCCACATGTCGCCTGGTCCCTGCCCCGGCTCGCACCAGCACCCGGTCACGCCTCCTGTCTGTTCTAGCCCCACGGTGGTGGAATGACCTTCCTGTGCAAGTCAGAACAGCAGAGACCCTGGCCGTCTTCAAACGTAGACTGAAGACTCACCTCTTCAAGCTACATCTCACCTCATCACCCCCCACTACCCTCTTAACATTTTTTTTCTAAAAAAAAAAAAAAAAATAAAAAAAAAAATTAGGGTGTACAATTCACACTTATACCTAAGCAAAGTTATACCTATTGTAGCTCTCTTGCAGGAATGTTGTAAAGCACTTGTCTCTGAGTTTTGTAATGCACTTGTTGTAAGTCGCTCTGGATAAGAGCGTCTGCTAAGAACCTATAATGTAATGTAATGTAATGTATTTCACAGCTTCTGTGTTTGGGATCTGACCCCTCTGTAGCTGTGTTTGGGATCTGACCTCTCTGTAGCTGTGTTTGGGATCTGACCCCTCTGTAGTTGTGTTTGGGATCTGACACCTATGTAGCTGTGTTTGGGATCTGACCTCTCTGTAGCTGTGTTTGAGATCTGACCTCTCTGTAGCTGTGTTTGGGATCTGACCCCTCTGTACCTGTGTTTGGGATCTTACCTCTCTGTAGCTGTGTTTGGGATCTGACCCCTCTGTAGCTGTGTTTGGGATCTGACCTCTCTGTAGCTGTGTTTGGGATCTGACCTCTCTGTAGCTGTGTTTGGGATCTTACCTCTCTGTAGCTGTGTTTGGGATCTGACCCCTCTGTAGCTGTGTTTGGGATCTGACCTCTCTGTAGCTGTGTAGCTCTGTTTCGGATCTGACATGTCTTTGTTTGTGTTTGGGATCTGACCTCTTTATAGCTGTGTTTGGGATCTGACCCCTCTGGAGCTGTGTTTGGGATCTGACCCCTCTGTAGCTGTGTTTGAGATCTGACCCCTCTGGAGCTGTGTTTGGGATCTGACCCCTCTGGAGCTGTGTTTGGGATCTGACCTCTTTATAGCTGTGTTTGGGATCTGACCTCTTTATAGCTGTGTTTGGGATCAGACCTCTCTGTAGCTGTGGCTGGTGAAGGCGATGTTACTTCCTGCACAGGGGAAAGTCCCATGAATCACTACAGAGTTCAGGGGCTTTCCCTGTGGGTTGAGGTCTGTGTGTGAGTGTGTGTGCATGTGAGTGTGTGAGTGTGAGTGTGTGTGTGTGAATGTGTGCATGTGTGTCTGTGTGTTTGTGTGTGCGTGCATGTGTGTGTGATGAGTGTGTGTGTATGTGTGTGGGTGTGTGTGTGTGTGTATGTGTGTGCATGTGTGCATGTGAGTGTGTGTGTATGTGTGTGCATGTGATGCAGAGTGAGAGTGTAGCACACAGGCTGTGCTGGGGCAGTACCTCTCCTCTCTCTCCTCTCTGTGTTGTGATGCTGCTGCTTCTCTTCTGGGCCTCGCTCACCTTTCAGCGAGCACTCTCTCTCCCACAACTTCCCACAATGCATCACGGCGAAACACTGCCAGGTTTCACTGGGCTTTCGCAAGCGGAGAAACCTGGGTCTGTCCAGTCAGAGAGAACAGAAAACAGAGAACGGGAAGAGAAGCTTGTCTTATTTTAGAGAGCAGGTGATTACCAGGAGAAACCCGTGTCTTATTTCAGACAGGCATCGTGTGAGTGCAGACTGCAGCAGTGACCAGAGCAGCTCAGACACTACTGCTCATTCAGCATTAGAATCAGGGAAATAAAAGCCCAAACGTGCAGATGCGGATCCTGCATGTTGCGGTGGCTGTGTAGCCGTGTGACGGCCTGACCTTTGACCTCCCCCCCCACGGCGTGTACACGTATCGCTGGGTTAGCTGCGTGTGACGCAGTTTTCCTGCGAGCCAGACCCCAGAGCTCTCACACAGCTGAGCGCTGGGGGTGACAGGGCCGCTTTGTGTCTCAGAGTCATTAGCAGTTTCTCTGCGACTTTTCCCCCTTTCTTTCTCTCTTCCGCCCTTTTCACTCTTTCATTCTCCGCTCTGCTCCCTCTCTCTCTCTCCTCTCTCTCTCTCCCTCTCCCCTCTCCTCTCTCTCTCTCTCCCTCCCTCTCCTCTCTCTCTCTATCTCGCCCTCCATCTGCTGTTCCGCTGGTATGTCATGGGGTGAGGGGGTTGAATCGGGCCGTGGGGCGGGGGGGGGGGGGGTTTGGGGTGTACATGCACAGAAGGTCTTTGAGGTGCAGGAGATGGAGAGATTTCAGGGGTGGGATGTGAGGTTGAGTCTGTAATTAGGACTGTTAGTATCTTTGTTAGTGTTGTGGAAGTTATAACCAGGGTCTGTGGGTGGCAGTGTAGTATAATGGGTAAGGAACTGGTCTTGTAACCTAAAGGTCACAAGTTCAATTCACTGCCTTGAGAAAGGTACTTAACCTGCCTTGCTTCAGTATATACCCAGCTGTATAAATGGATGTAGTGTAAATGCCGTGTAGAATGTTGTGTAAGTCGCTCTGGATAAGAGCGTCTGCTAAATGCCTGTAATGTAATGAGTGTGTTGGTTATGACCAGGCTCTGTGTGTGAGTGCTGTGTGTTGGTTATGACCAGGCTCTGCGTGTGAGTGCTGTGTGTTGGTTATGACCAGGCTCTGTGTGTGAGTGCTGTGTGTTGGTTATGACCAGGCTCTGCGTGTGAGTGCTGTGTGTTGGTTATGACCAGGCTCTGTGTGTGAGTGCTGTGTGTTGGTTATGAACAGGCTCTGCGTGTGAGTGCTGTGTGTTGGTTATGACCAGGGTCTCTTTGAAGCGTTTGGAATAAAGAGCAGAAACTCTGTGAATAGCCGCAGATTCTGTGCCCCCCCCCGTAAAGCTGCTCCTCCAGCGAGCCAGCCTGGAGAACCACGTCCACACAGCCACTCATCACCGGCTTAATTATGAAGAGCATTTCGCTAATTAGCCGGTGCAGAGGGAGTCATTATGGCTCTTTCCTGCTGTCCGTTCCTTTAGGCCGAGTGTGGAACACAGCTGGAGCTGACGAACAGTGGCTCCGATTCAGACAGACAGACGGACAGGAACGCACTGATTCAGACAGACAGACGGACAGGAACACACTGATTCAGACAGACGGACGGACAGGAACACACTGATTCAGACAGACAGACGGACAGGAACACACTGATTCAGACAGACAGACGGACAGGAACGCACTGATTCAGACAGACAGACGGACAGGAACACACTGAATCAGACAGACAGACGGACAGGAACACACTGATTCAGACAGACGGACGGACAGGAGCGCACTGATTCAGACAGACGGACGGACAGGAGCGCACTGATTCAGACAGACAGACGGACAGGAACGCACTGATTCAGACAGACAGACGGACAGGAACGCACTGATTCAGACAGACAGACGGACAGGAACGCACTGATTCAGACAGACAGATGGACAGGAACGCACTGATTCAGACGGACAGGAACACACTGAATCAGACAGACAGACGGACAGGAACGCACTGATTCAGACAGACAGACGGACAGGAACGCACTGGTTCAGACAGACAGACGGACAGGAACACACTGATTCAGACAGACAGACGGACAGGAACGCACTGATTCAGACAGACAGACGGACAGGAACGCACTGATTCAGACAGACAGACGGACAGGAACGCACTGATTCAGACAGACAGACGGACAGGAACGCACTGATTCAGACAGACAGACGGACAGGAACACACTGAATCAGACAGACAGACGGACAGGAACACACTGATTCAGACAGACAGACAGACAGGAACGCACTGATTCAGAAAGACGAACAGATGGGAAGACGGACATGATCGCAGACGTATCTGAAAGTATCTTCATAATAGAACTTTTGTGAACTTCGGTGCTTCCCCTGCTAAGAAGAATTTCCTTAACTCACGCTAAATGAAAAAAAAGGTTGAACCCAGAGACCTGTATAAGCTTCATCAAACTTCAGAGCTGTCCCCTGATTGGTCACCGGTGGTTATGTAACAGACGTACGCCTGCTTCCCCTGCTGGTGATGCAAACCTGTGATTTTGTTTTTCTTCCCTGTTCAGCAGATGAAGTTTCGTGTTTTATTTTTATCGTGGTTCGGTAGACTCCACCCGTTTTCACTTGGGCTGCTGTTATTTTGTTTTATTTTTATTTTCTGTGGTGGTGCGCGTGGGGTTTTCCCGGGGAAGCCATGACACACTGCTCCCTCCATCTCCTCTGGATTACATCACAGAGCCGCACAGAGAGGGGCGGAGTCACGGAGAGAAGAAAGAAAGGCCGGCTGAACACTGTGTTCCAGAGCGATGCTGAACACTGTGTTCCAGAGCGATGCTGAACACTGTTCCAGAGTGATGCTGAACACTGTGTTCCACAGTGATGCTGAACACTGTGTTCCACAGTGATGCTGAACACTGTGTTCCAGAGTGATGCTGAACACTGTTCCAGAGTGATGCTGAACACTGTGTTCCATAGTGATGCTGAACACTGTGTTCCACAGTGATGCTGAACACTGTGTTCCAGAGTGATGCTGAACACTGTGTTCCAGAGTGATGCTGAACACTGTGTTCCACAGTGATGCTGAACACTGTTCCAGAGTGATGCTGAACACTGTGTTCCACAGTGATGCTGAACACTGTTCCAGAGTGATGCTGAACACTGTTCCAGAGTGATGCTGAACACTGTGTTCCAGAGTGATGCTGAACACTGTGTTCCAGAGTGATGCTGAACACTGTGTTCCACAGTGATGCTGAACACTGTTCCAGAGTGATGCTGAACACTGTGTTCCACAGTGATGCTGAACACTGTTCCAGAGTGATGCTGAACACTGTGTTCCAGAGTGATGCTGAACACTGTTCCAGAGTGATGCTGAACACTGTGTTCCAGAGTGATGCTGAACACTGTGTTCCAGAGTGATGCTGAACACTGTGTTCCAGAGTGATGCTGAACACTGTGTTCCAGAGTGATGCTGAACACTGTGTTCCAGAGCGATGCTGAACACTGTTTCAGAGCGATGCTGAACACTGTTTCAGAGCGATGCTGAACACTGTGTTCCACAGTGATGCTGAACACTGTGTTCCACAGTGATGCTGAACACTGTTTCAGAGTGATGCTGAACACTGTGTTCCAGAGTGATCCTGAACACTGTTTCAGAGCGATGCTGAACACTGTGTTCCAGAGCGATGCTGAACACTGTTCCAGAGTGATGCTGAACACTGGGTTCCAGAGTGATGCTGAACACTGTTCCAGAGTGATGCTGAACACTGTTCCAGAGTGATGCTGAATACTGGGTTCCAGAGTGATGCTGAACGCTGCGTTCCAGAGCGATAGCCAGCAGTGAATATTAGCGCGTTAGCCAGCAGTGAATGTTAGCGTGTTAGCCAGCAGTGAATATTAGCGCGTTAGCCAGCAGTGAATATTAGCGCATTAGCCAGCAGTGAATATTAGCGCATTAGACAGCAGTGAATGTTAGCGCATTAGCCAGCAGTGAATGTTAGCGCATTAGACAGCAGTGAATGTTAGCGCGTTAGCCAGCAGTGAATATTAAGGCATTAGCCAGTAATGAATGTTAGTGCGTTAGCCAGCAGTGAATATTAGCGCATTAGCCACCAGTGAACATTAGCGCATTAGCCACCAGTGAATATTAGCGCATTAGCCACCAGTGAACGTTAGCGCATTAGCCACCAGTGAACGTCAGCACATTAGATGGTGGTAAAGCAGCACTTGTCAGTCTGAGTGGCCTGACCTGACCCCACGGGAAGAGGAGAAGGAGGGCAGTGACTCAGCATTGCCTGTTCTCATTGGGCAACAGTGTAGCATAACGGTTAGGCAACTGGATCGGCGGTTGCAGGTTTTATTCCCAGGTGGTCAACCTGGGATAAAGCACTCAACAGAAATATCTGGGAAAATAAATGGATTTTATTTTGTTAAATATTTAAAAAGCAAGCTGTTTAGGTCACTCTGGAGCTAAATGCCTGGATGTACAGCACATGTTGTTCGCCCATTTATGGAACTAATAAAAACATCACATAAAAAAAACCAGTTACGGAGCACCGTGATGGAGAGGAGGAGGCCAGGGGCTGTTACTGTCAGTCCTGCTCGGGGGGGAGGGGGGGGGGGGGGGGGTTAAAGTGACCGAGCCTAAACGATCCAGCTTAACGTTATTTTGGCGCCCCTGTTTAATGCCTCACGTGGCTGTGTGTCCGTGCCAAGCAGCTGCTCTTCCGTTGCTAAAACTTTCACACTTCAGAGTCTGGAATCTCAGGGAGATTTCCCTTCCGCGCTATATCTCATCTGGAGTAACTAAGAATGGTCCCTTGCACGGTTACACCGTACGAACGCGGCCCAGATCGACGAGCCCGTCTGCACCGGAACCGCTGCAATCGAGCCTCTCGATGCGGCGTCCAATGGAAGACGAGAGGCGGCCGGAGGCTCGTGATTGGCCGTTCTCCGTGAAGGCGGGAATCGTGCGCCACGTCGTCGGCTCGCCCGAGTCGCCGTTTCTCACCGTTTCCTCGACGTTGCAAACGGCGGCCATTTTCATCAGGGATTTGCCCTTCCTCTTTTTTTTTACAGTGCTAATTACATCCTGATCTCAATTGTCCTTCGCCTCTCTTTCTCCTGCTCTCACTACTGCTATTAGTCTGTTATTGTTTTTTTTTCCCGTTCTGAATACTGCTCTTTATGTTCTGTGGCTGCTCTCGTGGGGGGGGGCGGGGGGGGGCGGGGGGGGGGGGGGGGGTAATAACAGCGTGTCTGGCTCTCTGAAAGGCTGCAGTTAGGCCGGGAGGATGACGTCCGTGGGTCAGCCCCCTCCTGTGAGAGGGCACTCGCACGCCCTCTGTGTTCAGCGCGCTCTGTGTTTAGCGTGGTTTGGCGTTCAGGCCTGACACGTGTGCCCTCCTCAGCTCGATAAGCGGGGCGCTCCGGCAACAATCGGGGAGAGGTCACGCCCCGAGATGAGAGATCTGAGGGAGAAAACCCTCTGAATACCGGCTCGTCCTGACGTTCTTTTTTTTTTCTGCCTACATTAATATCGCTTTTGTTGTAGGACAAAAGGATTTAGGCAAAAAAAAGGAGTTGGTATTTTTGCAGGATCGTGTGTGTGTGTGTGTGTGTGTGTCTATGTGCACACGTGTGTGTGTGTGTGTGTGTGTGCGCACGTGTGTGTGTCTATGTGCACACGTGTGTGTGTGTGTGTGTGTGCGCACGTGTGTGTGTCTATGTTCACACGTGTATGTGTGTGTGTGTGTGTGTCTATATGCACACGTGTATGTGTATGTGTGTGTTTGTCTATGTGCACACGTGTATGTGTGTGTGTGTGTGTGTGTGTGTGTCGTCCCAGTCCTGGTGATTTAGGTGATGTCCGCCTCGATGACGCAGTTTGCTTGTGAAGAGTTTTTTCTGGGAAACAACCCTGAAACGGGGCGTGTTGTGGTCCAGTTGTCTGGTGTTTTTGATTTATTTTGGGAGCAAGGCGGGGTGAACCTCGGTGCGTAACGGTGGGGGAACTCCCCTACGCGGCTTTGTTGTGGTTACTGTTACCGTGCGTAACTTCGGGCGATGTTTCCCGCGCCCCGCGGCCTGAAGGACGTGCGTCGCTAACGCTGTGTTTGTTTCACAGACTACACACATGTGACTACAAGTCCCATAATGCTTTGCTTCTAACAAGTCATTTGAAAGAATCACAGACAAGCATGTAAGTGTAAATGAAATCTGGTGGTGAGGGCGGGGGCGGGGGCGGGGGCGGGGGCGGGGGGGGGGGGGGATAAGGCAGTGTGGAGAAGGTCTCTGGGCCCAGTGTGTGCTGATCGACTGACCAATCACAGCACAGGTCCTCTGGTTGCGTGTGTGTGCGCTGATGAACTAACCAATCACAGCGCATGTGCTCTGGTCGCGTGTGTGCGTTAATGAGGGCAGCTGGCCGAACGTTGCCCCTAGGTTCTGACTGCTGAGCAGATGGTGTGCGTGGAGCTTCCTTCCACTTCCTGCTGAAGCCCCGCCCATTACAGCCCAGAGCCCAGAGCCCACTCCCGTTCATGCTCAGCTAAATGAAATCAGTCATGCAAACAGCTGCTACCGGGATCATAATACACCAGCTTGATTTTGGTCTGTCTGTCTGTCTGTCTGTCTCTCTCTCTCTCTCGGTGTAGCTGTTGTCCTGCATGGCCCATGTGCAGGACTTTGCGGGAGCTGAAGGAGGGATGAGCGGAGGATAGGAGGTGGGGGGAGGTGTGAGGAGGTGGGGGGAGGTGGGCGGAGGTGTAGCAGAGAGAGTCAGAGCCCTGCTGACTGCACGCTCCCCAGATCAATGCGCATTACAGACTGCAGCAGCCTGGCGTGTCCCCCCCCCAACGCTCACCCCCCCCTCAGACACGCCCCTCTGTCCTCAGAGAAATGGAGAGGAACGGGCAGAGAGGTAGAGAGAGAGAGAGAGAGAGAGAGAGAGAGAAAGGTGAGAGCGAGAGAGAGAGAGAGAGACAGAAAGAGAGAGAGAGAGAGAGACAGCCCCAGCATGATGGACGGTCTCCACATCCTCCCACAAATGTGTGTGTAAGTGTGTGTGTATATATGTATGCGTGTGTGTGTGTGTGTGTGAGTGTGTGTGAGTGTGTGTAAGTGTGTGTGTGCATATGTGTAAGTGTGTGTGTGTGTGTGTGTGTGAGTGTGTGTAAGTGTGTGTGTGCATATGTGTAAGTGTGTGTGTGCGTGTGTGTAAGTGTGTGTGTGTGTGTGTGTATATATATGTATGCGTGTGTGTGTGTGTGTATATATGTATGCGTGTGTGTGTGTGTGTGTGTGTGTGTAAGTGTGTGTGTGTGTGTGTGTGTGTATATATGTATGCGCGTGTGTGTGTGTGTGTGTGTGTGTGTGTGTGTAAGTGTGTGTGTGTGTGCATATGTGTAAGTGTGTGTGTGTGTGTAGGGTTAGTGTGTAATCAGAGGGCCTCTCTATTCTCCATGGACTCATTCCTCTCTCTCTTCCTGCCTCGGTCAGCAGCTGCAGTCAGTGCAGGTGTAGCTCCGCTGTGCTGCTCTCCTCCTATAAATCAATAACCCCCCCCCCCCACCACCGATAAACCCCCCGCCCCCCTCACCCCTCCCCCCGATACTCCCTACGGGCTCCCTGTGCTGGGTTCCCCCTTTATCTCCCAAATCCAGCCCCTGCACCCTGGGCACGTTCCTCAAAGTGACTCAGATTCCACCCCACACAGTACCCCGGGCCACACCCCACACAGAACCCCAGGCCACACCCCACACAGAACCCCAGGCCATACCCCACACAGTACCCCAGGCCACACCCCACACAGAACCCCAGGCCATACCCCACACAGAACCCCGGGCCACACCCCACACAGAACCCCAGGCCATACCCCACACAGTACCCCAGGCCACACCCCACACAGTACCCCAGGCCACACCCCTCTCCTCCCATTTGGACGCCTCCCTCCCCCTTTCCCCTTTTTACACTGTCACATTGTTACCTGCCAGCACAGCCAATCAGGAGGCCAGGCTTCACAGCGTCATCGGCAGGCACGTTCTTTCAGGGCGTGGCCTCTTAGGCAGCGGTCTGCGAGGCTGTGATGTCATGTCGCCAGATGTCCAATAGGCTGAGAACAGAAGAGAAGAACAGACAAGCTGTTTTGTTGATTGTACACTACATGGCCTAAAGTATGTGGACACCTGACATCCAACATCTCATCCAAAAATTATGGGCATTAATTATGGAGTTGATCCACCCTTTGCTGTTATAACAACCTCCACTCTTCTGGGAAGGCTTTACACTAGATGTTGGAGCATTGCTGGCTTCCGTTCAGCCAGAAGAGCACTGGTGAGGTCGGGCACTGATTGGGTGATTAGGCCTGGCTCACAGTTGGCTTTCCAAGTGATCTCAAAGGTGTTGGATGGGGTTGAGGTCAGGGCTGTGCAGGCTAGTCAAGTTCTTCCACACCGGTCTCAACAAAACCATTGCCGTATGGACCTCGCTGTGTGCCAGGAGGTATTGTCATTCTGAAACAGGAAAGGACATTATCTCTAACTGTTGGGGAAGCACAGACTCGTCTAGAATGTGATTGTATGCTGCAAGATTTTCCTTCACTGGAACAAAGGTGGTGAAATCAAAATCACACTGCAAACTCACAACGAACTCTCTGCAAACTCCTCTCCTCCAAATCTCCCCATAGCTTCTGCCATCCAGTTTCAATAAAAGCACTCAATTTTAGACCTAGCATGCTGAACATTAGTTTTTTTCTCAGAAAGAATCATTTTATCTGAGCAGGCAATGGAGTTTAATCAGGTAGCTCCTCCGTATCGAGCTTGACTTCGGCTCACAGAGTGCCTGAGAGAGCACACGCGTGGGATTGTCCTAAAATGGAGGACCGTCAGTGTAATGGTAAATGGACTGCATTTATATAGAGCTTTTATCCAAAGCGCTTTACAATTGATGCCTCTCATTCGCCAGAGCAGTTAGGGGTTTGGTGTCTTGCTCACGGACACTTCGACACGCCCAGAGCGGGGTTTGAACCGGCAACCCTCCGAATGCCAGACAATTGGTCTTACCTCCTGAGCTATGTCGCCCCACAGTGTGATGCTGAACCGGAGTGAAAGAGAGGGCGAGGCCCGCTTTTCCTTCTGATTACGGAGTGATTAAAGGTTTTAAATTTCTCTCTGTTTTTTCTTCCTCCGGCAGTAACGAACTACAACAATGGCGCGGAGGCGACCTCGGACTCGGACGACGAGGACAAGCTGCACATCGTGGAGGAGGACAGCCTGCCGGACGGGGGGGACGGGGGGGACACGGGGGACGAGGCGGAGTCGGACGGCAACGCGCCAGAGAGCCGCCCGGACGCCCGCGCCGCAGTATTAACAGCCAACGGAAAACAGCGCCACCCGCAGTGGGACAGTGGTACTGCATCTGCCTCTCTCTCTCTCTGTTTCACTCTGCCTCTCTCCCCCTCTCTCTCTATTTCTGTTCCGTTCTCTCTCCGTTTCACTTCATCACTCTCCCCCACTTTCACTGTTCATCTCTCTCTCCCTCCCTCTCCTTCATTCTTTCTGTTTGTTACTATTTATCTCTCTCTGTTTCACTCTGTCACTCCCTCTCTCTCTCCCTCCTTCACTCTTTCTGTCTTTCACTGTTCATCTCTCTCCGGTTCACTCTGTCACTCCTTTTTTCTCCCTTTCTTTCACTATTCATCTCTTTCCATTTCACAGTCTCCCTCTCCCCCTCTCTTTCAATCTGTCTCTCTCTCTCTCTCTCTTTCCACTCTGTGCCTCTCTGTTACTCCCTTGCTTTCTGTCTGTTTTCCTCTCTTCTTTATCTTTCTGTTTTGGTCTTTCTGTGTTTCTCTTTTTTTCTCTTTCTGTTTTGGTCTGCTCCTCGGTCCCTCCCTTTCCTCTCTCTTTCCCTCAGGCACACGTAAACACACTTTTTTTTGTTGTTGATATTTTTAGTTCACAGGCCATTTTCATTCCCACGTGTGGCGATATTAAAGCAAACAGACTCGAGCTTTCTGTAGGTATTTCAGTGTTTTAATAGCTGGTTTACTGCAGGCTTTCCCCTAATATCACTCACTGAGTCGGGCCAGTGAGTCACTGCTCACCCTGACTTATTTTTAGAAGGTCAAGGTTTAAACACAAATAAGAGTTCAGTGTGTCACCGTGGGAACCAGGAAATGTTGTTGTTGCGCGAGCTCTGAGAGTCAGAGGAACTGTGGGTAATGTCGGAGCCGAGTCCGGCTCAGCAGTTACAGCCTGGGGGGTGGGGGGGGGCGGGGGTTTGTGAGGGCACAGGTGTGGCGGTAGTTTCTCCTGGAGCGAGCACTCTCTCCCCCTCAGCGTCCTGTGTGTCCTGACAGGTGAGGGGCGGGGCCTGTGGCTGGGGGCGGGGCCTGTGGACGGCGCCGGTCTGAGCCTGAACGCCAATTTCTCGGCGTCCTCCCGCTGTAACTTTCACACAAAACTACTTGAGCGTCCGACGGGAATTAAAGAAGCGCACGACCTGACATCACTGCTTATTTATTAATTTATTTTTAATTCCGCATTTTGTAAAAAAAAAAAAAAAAGGCAGGATTCTTAGCGCTCTGCTAACTCATGAGAAGTCCGTATCGACCCTGCTAACGGTGCCAGTCAGGTCACCCGCTCGCGAACGCTTCCTCCAGAGTAATTAAGTGATCATCGCCTCCATCGCTGCGTAATTCCACAGTCTGCGCTGAAGGCAGGAAGTGACCATCTTTCTATACCCACCGAATTTGGAGATTCATCTTCAGCGTTTATAGTGCGGTGAGCTGCCGTTTAGATAAACCTTATCTGAGATCCTGACCTCCCTCAGCTCAGCTCAGCTTCTCCATGTGCAGCGGCCCAAGCCTTTAACAACCAGTAAACAGGACTGCAGGCTGCTCACAGTTAAATAAACAGATATCTTTTTGCCGATATTCACCAATGAGTACCTCCGTTCCACATTTAGGCCTACTGTGCCTCTCATGGGTACCGCTATTCCACATATACCCACAATTCCGTGTTCCCCACCTACTTAAACCCAATACATTCTACCTCATTTGTTAAAATCACTGCAGGCTTAACCAGTCATTATTTACCACATTCTCTTAGAAGATATTGTAGTGCTCACAATTCTGTTATACACCACATGCATAGTTAGGCTTGGAGTTGGCCTACGTAATAAGCAGATTATGGAACTCGAGAACATTAAGTCCATGTGTTGTGGTGTCACTGAATCTATCTACTGTGAATCTGAATTGCCATCAAAACTGTAAAAAAATCTCGTTTCTTCCACTTATTTCAGAAAAAAAACATTGTTGACTATAAGTTCTGTTAAAATTTGAAATTAGTCGAGGGTAATAAATATTTTTTCTCCTCTTTTTGACAGAAGACCTGGGGCCTGATGCTAAGAAGCAGAGAACGAGGTTTAAAGGTACGTTCATTTTACCCAGACAGGAAGTAGGCGGCTGGCATGAAAAGCATCATGGGACTTGTAGTCCCCCCCCCCCCCCCCCCCCCCCCCCCCCAGGTGGTAGTCAGTAATTGGGGCACAACAATTGTCACTGTGACTACTTGGGTCTTTACTTTTATGTTACTCATGCAAAATGGAATTCGTCACCGAAAGAAAAAGCAAACCTCATGTTGTGAAGTGCAAGGGTTGTCTTTTACAGCAGAGTAAGTGCAGAGTAAGTAAATACAATCATGTTTTAAAAGGGGTAAAGACAATTAAAACCAGACTGTTAGCCTAACCCAGTAGGTGGATGGTTTTTAGGCAACAACCAGCACAGGCACTCGCTGCACAAGCCTGTGGGTAAATACTGAGACAATGTTATTAATAATGTTATTATTATTATTATTATTATTATTATTATTATTATTGTAGTCTCATAATGGTGTTCTTTGGAAGTGAGGGAAATTACTGAACAATTTTTAAATCTTCCAGAAAGGGGGTGGGGCGGCCATCTTAAGTGATTCTTCTGTGAAATGGACAGATCTCAGGAATTTACTAAAATGGAAGCAATCGCCTCACAATGACCTCTACTCACAGCATTCACATGGAGAGCTCAGACTAATTAGCCTTTCATGGGAATTCTGGAAACCGGTTCGCTAGAGTTCAGAAGACCTTGGCAAGCTTTTGAGAGCCTCATGTTTGGGCGAATATTCAATTATTATTGAATGTTAAATCAATACATATTTTATTAAACAAGCCGAGAATGATGAGTGCGTGCGTGAGAAACGCATGAACCGTGTTCTTGTTTGGAATCAAACTTACAGATTTAATGAATGCCAAATGTCCTTTTTTAACTTGAAACGCCATGTTTGTCAGCTTGAATGAATCTATTGGCCGTCCTGTGACTTCAGTACTTGACCTGCCCCAATCAGAATTTTCCAATTAGGGAGTTTATTCAGAAGGGCAGTTTTTTAACAGATTGTTTTCCCAATGTTGCATTTTCCCCTGGAGAATAAAAGTTTCAAGGGGCCACGTGAAAACATAAAACTCCTGAAAACCCTGGAAGCGAGTGAGAGGGCAGACAGAGAGAGAGAAGAGAAGAACGGGGGAGTGGCGGAGGGGGGGTTGGTTATGTGAGGTAATAGGCCGAAACCTGCCGATCCTCCAGCCGCACCTGGCTTGGGCGGTACTGGGGGGGGGGGGGGGGGGGGGGGGGGGGGGGGGCGGGGCCCAACTGGCACGGGCTCCGCCGCTGCCGCTCAGAGCGTTCAGTTGCCACGGCAACAGTCGAACCCGCGCGCTTGGGCCGTTTCCCGGCTTGCGGGCCCCACCCTTCGGGCCGCCCAACGCCTGTCCCGGGATGGGCCGGGCCGAGCCTCGGCCGCCAGCGTGCACACGTCAGCGGAGCGCCCTGCCAAATAAGGCCCCGCCCAGCCCCGCCCACCTCTGTGACATCATTACATTGCATTACATTACAGGCATTTGGCAGACGCTCTTATCCAGAGCGACGTACAACAAAGTGTATAACCATAACCAGGAACAAGTGTGTCGAAAACCCTAGAGGGAAGTACCGTTCCAAGTGCAGGGAACGACCGCGTAGTTTAACTTGGAACATCAGATGATTGACACCCATGATTCCGTTAAGTTTCACCCACCAAACTTTCCTGGAATGGGAATATTTCAAGCACCAAATTGAAAAGCTGTGTGTACCAAAATAAATTTAAATAAATAAAAGTTTAGATTTTAAATGCATAGCTGTAAGCTTTTGCTGTTTTGCCCAGTGCTTTAGACACCAGGAAAAAAAAAATCCCACAGATTTTTACGAGCTTACAACTCTTCGAGAATACATCTCTCTTTTTGTAATTGGTACATTTGGGTTAGCAAGATTAGGTCCTGTCCAAAATTGCCAGGGGTCCGTTTTGAGATTCAGTGCATTGAGATTCTCCCAGCGTGTAAAGAGTTGAAGTGTGGGGGGGGCCAGGAGAGAGAGTCACACAGTTTATCTCTTCCAGGAAAAGAGCGCTCCTCTGCACTTTTCCTCCGCTCTCTCCATTTAAGGGCCTCAGCCTCTCTCTGCGTTTGAATGGTTCAACAAGAATATTCAACGTTTTGAGAAGAATATTTTTCCCCGCCTGTTTTTTTTTGGTTGGTGAAATGCTTAGGATTATAAACGTGCAGTCTTGCATGTGATTTTGTTTTGGTGGGGGCGGGTGGTGGGGGGGGGGGCGTTGTGGGGGGGTTGCCTTGCACATTTCTCCATATTCACAGTGTACAGGTGCAAGGGAACGCTGTGTGATTCATTAGCAGGTTAGGTTATGTGGAGGTGCTCGCATTCCTATGGGAGCGAGGACCGTTTGTTATAGGAAGGGCTGGGGGTTTTTTGGGGGCGGGGGG
>NC_049208.1:2691067-2748842 GCF_013347855.1 Anguilla anguilla | reverse complement strand
TGGGAGCGAGGGCCGTTTGTTATGGGAAGGGCTGGGGGTTTTTTGGGGGCGGGGGGGGAAGGATTGGGGTGGGGGGGGGGCTGATTTGTCTATGCATAACCTCAGGTTACATTCTTTCGGAGTGCACAGTCTTAATTAGCCCTCGTTAGTGCTACGTGGAGCTCGTTAATTTCGTGTGGGAAAATGTGTGTGCAGATTCCAGAGTGTTGTTTTTTTTCACCTACATATCCAGCATGGCCACTTTGCCTGCCTGCTATTTTTCTCTCTCTCTTCTCTCAATCTAATGGGATATTGATAAATTCACCAGCGGGGAGATTTGTATTGTGAGGGGGATAAACGTGATTGTTTTGTTTTTAAGGTATGAGAAATTGCACCATTATGCGATAATGCTAGAAAACACACTAAGAATATAAAAACGATAGTTTTGTATCTGAGCATTTATTATCTTCAGACTGTTGAGACGAATTTTTGAGACAATTTGGCAGGTATTTCTCATTTTTTATAGGATCGTAAGCAACATTATTGAACCAGTCTTCAATTAATTATCCTGCCTATTTTATTGGCTTTTCCATTTACTTGGTACACAACTTCTTTGTTTTTAGTTCTGTATTTTGGTAAAAACAATGTGAATTCGACATTGATCACCATTAGGAACTGAATACCTCTGTATGAGAGTCGATAGTGCATTATGGGGCTGTGATTCTTCAGACGAGTTTCAGTGGAGAAAACAACATTTTAGCGGCTGCAGAATACTGCTGATGCTATTAGCACGTTAGCCTAGATGAATAGGAATTATGCCGGTGCTATTAGCACATTAGCCTAGGTAGGAATTATGCAGGTGCTATTAGCACGTTAGCCTAGATGAATAGGAATTATGCAGGTGCTATTAGCACGTTAGCCTAGATGAATAGGAATTATGCAGGTGCTATTAGCACATTAGCCTAGATGCATAGGAATTATGCAGGTGCTATTAGCACATTAGCCTAGATAGGAATTATGCCAGTGCTATTAGCACATTAGCATAGATGGGAATTACTGCAGCGCCCATTAACAAGGTTAGCATGGCTCGAAATATCGCTGAACATATTAGTAGCTTAGCCAAAGTAAGACTGCAGGGGGCGCTAATGCTGGCTAGCCTGTACGGCGGAGGCTTGAAGACAAGCTTTACCGCGCTGACCGGGCAGAGGTTCCTGGCTCCATGCCGAGGAGGGTCGGGGGGGGGGGGGGGGGTGCTGGTGTCAGTTTTTAACAGAGACGAGCGAGGCTCTGCAGTTCTCTGGTCCCGATGTCGCCCATTAGAGGCTAAGTGGAGTTTTACCGCGGCGGGTTGAAAGCGGATCACCGCTAACAGGCAGCGGCGCTGAACACAGCCCGACGCGGTCGCTGCTAACCCGCTAACGCCCACTGTACTGTAATACCGCCACGGCTGTGGGGAGGTGCTACTCACAGAGCCCGCTCGTGTGCAGCAGAATCCCCCCCCCCCCCCCCCCCCACCCCCACTCTGGTCTTCTGTTGCTAAATGAAGACCCGCCCACCAGACCAGGCCAGCCCCCCTGCCCCCCCCCCCCCCCAAAAGCTTGTGTCATTAAGCCGTTATTTTATTCTCATGATCTTTCACGGCTTGGGAGGGAGGGGCACTCTGACAGGGGGACACCTGGTCTCTGCTTCCTGGGGGGAAAATGAGGTATGGTGGGGAGCGGGGGCAGGGGGTGTGATGGAGGGGGGGGGGGTGATGATCACCCTGAGGGGCCCACCAGCTGTCTCCCGCCACACAAAGCATGGTCACATGAAAAGGGGGGGGGGGTGTCACTGCTGTCATTATTGGGGGGTCATGTCAAAGAGCTGAGAGCTCAAACACTGTCTACAGGGGTGAGATTTGGGTACAGGAATGAGATCCAGGTACAGGGAAATGATTTGGGTACCGGGTGAGATTCGGGTACAGGGATATGATTCGGGTACAGGGGTGAGGTTCGGGTACTGAGGAGATGATTCGGGTACAGGGGAGATTCGGGTACAGTTCATACCGGCACTGTAGACCCCAAGAGATCCACTGATTCAAAATGGCTGCCGTGAATCACCCAGGTGGGGCCTACACATTGGTGGTGGGTGAGGTGAGTTCCCACTCATCACTGTAAAGCACTTTGAGCGTTCGGACAAGTGCCATATAAACGTGACCATTCATTCATTCATTCATTCATTCATTCATCCAGTCGTTTTGTGTCGCAGTGAAGGCCGAGAGCGGCTCGGAGCCGGAGGAGAACGGGAGCGCGGACGCCATGGTGGAGGAGATGCTCCAGCAGGGGGACACGGCCGTCATCTACCCCGTCGCTCCGGAGGAGGAGGCGCGGCAGGGCACGCCGGAGGCCAGCGGGCACGACGAAAACGGTAAAAACACCCCCCCGCCAACCCTAAAAACCCCCACCCAACCCTACACCCCCCCCCAACCCAACACCACGCACCCACCCGACCACAACACCCCCTCCCCCCCCCACCTACCTTCATCCACCGCTGCAGTTTTCTTTCAGTAGTGCAGTAACACCTCCAGTCCTGTGGGGGGCAGCAACCTGTTGTTCCAAAACCGCTTTCACACAAACACACTGTGGAACAATGAGAACAGCAGTTGACAGTATAAAATGTCATTATTTCAGTTTTAGAATATGTTTTTGAATATGTACGGCCTGACTGACAGTTTTTATATATGATGGATGTGTTAGATATTTTGAGATATATCAGAAGGCCTGCTGGCTCAAGCAAGAAAATGCACTCAAACTCCAAAGCAGCTTGTACAAAGACGTTACGTTTTTAAATAAAATTAATCAACCGTGTTAAATTACCATAATAAGGCCAGCCTGTTCATAGTTGATTGATTAGTGACATTTTCACAATTTAAAAAGCTTAGAAAGTATCCTCTCCCGAGCCTGTTTCCTGTATAGATTTGTGCGGTACGTCCATATCAGCAGACATGTCTAGCGTTGCAGTGTTGAGAAGGCCGTGTTTCTCAGACTTGTGGTGCTGAAAGTGGTGCACGGTGGCACTTGTGGATCCACCCCCCCCCTCTCCCATTTCCTCAAGCCTTCGAGGTCCCTAACCTCTGATTGGATGATTATTTCAGCATCGTAAAGCGGCTCTCCGTCCTCCTCTCTCACACTCACCATCGCTCGTCTCTGAGTCCGGGTGCCTGCCTTTAGTGCTCTTCAGAGCCCATCAGACCACCCTCACCAGCTGCAGGAACAGGGTCCTCACAAGTCCTTAAATATCTGCAAATGGTCCTCACATTCACTGGGGAAAATCAAGGATTTAAATTAAAAAAAAACTGAAAATAATTTCTGGCAGAGGTACATACAGTCATCTTCAGGGATATCAAGGCATATCATTTGTATTTTGAATTCAACATTCTTGGCATAGCCCTAGAGTTCAGTTTTCTAAGACCTTGGATTAAATGTAATTGCCATGAGGAATGCTTGAAATGGTGACACGGGTTAGGCACGGGTGAAGTCTACTGTACAGTTTTCTTAGTCCTTTAGTGGCAAAAGTCATTTAAGGGCTATGAAGTGTAACTGAATCAGTGTCGAAAGTAATTTTGGGAACCTCCCCCCCCACCCCCGCAGGGACCCCGGACGCCTTCTCCCAGCTGCTCACCTGCCCGTACTGCGCCAGGGGCTACAAGCGCTACACCTCGCTGAAGGAGCACATCAAGTACCGCCACGAGAAGAGCGAGGACAACTTCAGCTGCTCGCTGTGCAGCTACACCTTCGCCTACCGCACGCAGCTGGACCGCCACATGACCGCGCACAAGTCTGGGCGAGAACAGGTACCGGAACCGGAACCAGAACCGGAACCAGAACCAGAACCAAACACTGAAACAGAACCAGAACCATAAACAGAGCCAGAACCAGAACCAAAAACAGAAACAGAGAGAGAACCAGGGCCAGCATGAAAAAAGGTGGAACCAGAACCAGAACCAGAACCAAAAACAGAGAGAGAACGAGAATCATATACAGAGCCAGAACCAGAACCAGAACGAAAAACAGAGAGAGAACCAGAACCAGAACCAAACACAGAAACAGAACCAGAACCATAAACAGAGCCAGAACCAGAACCAAAAACAGAAACAGAGAGAGAACCAGGGCCAGCATGAAAAAAGCTGGAACCAGAACCAGAACCAAAAACAGAGAGAGAGAGAGAGAAACAGGGCCAGCGTAAGACAAGAATCAGATCTAGAATCAGAATTAGAAACCCAACCGTAACCAAAATCAGAACTAGAAACACAACCAGAGCCGGAATGACAACAGGAAGGGTACCAAAATCTGAATTATCACCAGAAACAGAACCAGAAACTAAACCAGAAACAGAACCATAACCAAAACCAGAAACAGAATCGGTACGATAATTGAAAAACCGGAGCAGAACCAGAAGCTGAAATGCTGAAACTGCTCCAGCTAGGGGAGTGTACTAAAATAAGAGAAACGTTTCTGTCGCGTCAGCTGTTTAGGAGTGACGTTTTTTATTTGTCCTAACGCTCTGGCGTTGATGCATCTCCAGCTGATTCCCCACCACTCCCAGTGCAGCCAGACCGCCTTTTTAATTCAATTAGCAAGCAGTGGACGACTCCCCCCCCCCCCCCCCCCCCCCAGCAAGATGCCATTAGTGCCGGGCTGGGGTGGTTATCTCTCTCCCAACATCACTGCGTAAATTAATTTTAATGGATTTTTTTCATTACAATCGATCTGAACTCCATTTGTCCCTGCCGCTACATCATTCACGCAAATCTGAGCTGAAACTCAGACGCGTGTAATTTGGCAGCTCTGCGGATTTCTGACTCTGCTCTTCATGAGAAACACGAAGGTGCCATTCTGAGTAAAGTGGAAGATTACAGGGCCACAGAGGAGGCAGTGCGGGGTGTCAGAGGTTTGGGGAATAGGCAGTACTCTCGTTCATTCACACACACACACAACCTGTGGAGGTTTGGAGAATACGCAGGACTCGAGTTCATTCACACACACACACACAACCTGTGGAGGTTTGGAGAATACGCAGGACTCGAGTTCATTCACACACACACACACAACCTGTGGAGGTTTGGAGAATACGCAGGACTCGAGTTCATTCACACACACACACACAACCTGTGGAGGTTTGGAGAATACGCAGGACTCGAGTTCATTCACACACACACACACAACCTGCGGAGGTTTGGAGAATACGCAGGACTCGAGTTCATTCACACACACACACACAACCTGTGGAGGTTTGGAGAATACGCAGGACTCGAGTTCATTCACACACACACACACACACACTGTGGAGGTTTGGAGAATACGCAGGACTCGAGTTCATTCACACACACACACACAACCTGCGGAGGTTTGGAGAATACGCAGGACTCGAGTTCATTCACACACACACACACAACCTGTGGAGGTTTGGAGAATACGCAGGACTCGAGTTCATTCACACACACACACACACACACTGTGGAGGGTTGTTGATTCACACACACACACACACACACACACACACACTGTGGAGGGTTGTTGATTCACACACACACACACACACACACACACACACACTGGAGGGTTGTTGATTCACACACACACACACGTTGTGGAGGGTTGTTGATTCACACACACACACACACACACACACTGTGGAGGGTTGTTGATTCACACACACACACACACACACACACACACACACTGGAGGGTTGTTGATTCACACACACACACACGCTGTGGAGGTTTGTTGATTCACACACACACACACACACACACACACTGTGGAGGGTTGTTGATTCACACACACACACACACACACACACTGTGGAGGTTTGTTGATTCACACACACACACACACACTGTGGAGGGTTGTTGACTCACACACACGTACGCCGTGTCTCTTCTCCTGTCCCTCAGCGCGTACACGTGACGCAGTCGGGGGGGAACCGAAAGTTCAAGTGCACCGAGTGCACCAAGGCCTTCAAGTACAAGCACCACCTGAAGGAGCATTTACGGATCCACAGCGGTGAGCACCTCAAAATACCCCCCCCCCTCCCCAAAATACCCCACCCCTGTACCCAAACCTCACTGGGGTGCCCCCCCCCCCCTCCAAAAATACCCCACCCCTGTACCACTCACTGGGGTTCCCCTCCCCAAAATACCTCAACCCTGTACCCAAACCTCACTGGGGTCCCCCCTCCAAAAATACCTCAACCCTGTACCCAAACCTCTCTGGGGTGCCCCCCCCCCCTCCAAAAATACCCCACCCCTGTACCACTCACTGGGGTCCCCCTCCCCAAAATACGTCATCCCTGTACCCAAACCTCACTGGGGTGCCCCCCCCCCTCCAAAAATACCTCAACCCTGTACCACTCACTGGGGTCCCCCTCCCCAAAATACGTCATCCCTGTACCCAAACCTCACTGGGGTCCCCCCCCCCTCCAAAATACCTCATCCCTGTACCACTCACTGAGGCCCCCCCTCTCCAAAATACCCCACCCCTGTACCCAAATCTCACTGGGGTCCCCCTCCCCAAAATACCCCCACAGCGGTCTCTCTGCTTGTGTGGTTATGTGTCCTTCTGACTGTGGTGTGTAACCCTGTTGTGTGGTTGTGTGTCCTTCTAACTGTGGTCTGTAATTGTGTTGTGTGGATGTGTCCTTTTGTCTGCGGTGTGTAACCCTGTTGTGTGGTTGTGTGTCCTCTGGCCTGTGGTGTGTAACAGTGTTGTGTGTGGTTGTGTGTCCTCTGGGCTGTGGAGTGTAACCGTGTTTGTGTGGTTGTGTGTCCTCTGGCCTGTGGTGTGTAACCGTGTTTGTGTGGTTGTGTGTCCTCTGGCCTGTGGAGTGTAACCGTGTTTGTGTGGTTGTGTGTCCTCTGGCCTGTGGAGTGTAACCGTGTTTGTGTGGTTGTGTGTCCTCTGGCCTGTGGAGTGTAACTGTGTGTGTGTGGTTGTGTGTCCTCTGGCCTGTGGAGTGTAACTGTGTGTGTGTGATTGTGTGTCCTCTGGCCTGTGGAGTGTAACGGTGTGTTGTGTGGTTGTGTGTCCTCTGGCCTGTGGAGTGTAACGGTGTTTGTGTGGTTGTGTGTCCTCTGGCCTGTGGAGTGTAACTGTGTGTGTGTGGTTGTGTGTCCTCTGGCCTGTGGAGTGTAACTGTGTGTGTGTGGTTGTGTGTCCTCTGGCCTGTGGAGTGTAACGGTGTGTTGTGTGGTTGTGTGTCCTCTGGCCTGTGGAGTGTAACGGTGTTTGTGTGGTTGTGTGTCCTCTGGCCTGTGGAGTGTAACGGTGTTTGTGTGGTTGTGTGTCCTCTGGCCTGTGGAGTGTAACTGTGTTGTGTGTCCTCTGGCCTGTGGAGTGTAACCGTGTGTGTGTGGTTGTGTGTCCTCTGGCCTGTGGAGTGTAACAGTGTTGTGTGTCCTCTGGCCTGTGGAGGGTAACAGTGTTGTGTGTCCTCTGGCCTGTGGAGGGTAACAGTGTTGTGTGTCCTCTGGCCTGTGGAGGGTAACAGTGTTGTGTGTCCTCTGGCCTGTGGAGGGTAACAGTGTTGTGTGTCCTCTGGCCTGTGGAGTGTAACGGTGTTGTGTGTCCTCTGGCCTGTGGAGGGTAACGGTGTTGTGTGTCCTCTGGCCTGTGGAGGGTAACAGTGTTGTGTGTCCTCTGGCCTGTGGAGGGTAACAGTGTTGTGTGTCCTCTGGCCTGTGGAGGGTAACAGTGTTGTGTGTCCTCTGGCCTGTGGAGGGTAACAGTGTTGTGTGTCCTCTGGCCTGTGGAGGGTAACAGTGTTGTGTGTCCTCTGGCCTGTGGAGGGTAACAGTGTTGTGTGTCCTCTGGCCTGTGGAGGGTAACAGTGTTGTGTGTCCTCTGGCCTGCGGAGTGTAACGGTGTTGTGTGTCCTCTGGCCTGCGGAGTGTAACGGTGTTGTGTGTCCTCTGGCCTGCGGAGTGTAACGGTGTTGTGTGTCCTCTGGCCTGTGTAGTGTAACGCTGTGTGTTTCTGCAGGAGAGAAGCCATACGAGTGTCCAAACTGTAAGAAGCGCTTCTCCCACTCGGGCTCCTACAGCTCCCACATCAGCAGCAAGAAGTGCATCGGGCCCGTCCCCGTCAACGGCCGGCCCCGCCCGGGGGGCAAGCCCGCCCTCTGCCCCTCCCCCTCCCCGTCCCTGGCCCCCTCCCCCGCGCCCGCCGGGCGGACCGTCGCCCGGGAGAAGCCCGACCCGGGGAAGCCGCTCCAGGAGCAGCTGCCGGTCACGCAGATCAAAGCCGAGCCGCTGGAGTACGAGTACAAGCCGGTGGTTCTGGCGCCGGCCGCCAACGGCGTCTTCAACGGGGGCCCCGCCCTGCCGCCGGCCCCGGCCCCGCCCCAGGGCGTGGTCCAGGCGGTGGTGCTGCCCACGGTGGGCCTGGTCTCGCCCATCAGCATCAACCTGAGCGACCTGCAGAGCGTGCTCAAGGTGGCCGTGGACGGCAACGTTCTGCGCCAGGTGCTGGAGAGCGCCCACCTCAACGCCGCCAACGCGTCCAAGGGGCCCGGCGGCGGGGTCGCCACGGCAACCACCGCCACCCACTCCGTCATCTCCGCCATCAGTCTTCCCATCGTCGACCAGGACGGCACCACTAAGATCATCATCAACTACAGCCTGGAGCCCAGCCACAACCCCCACCCAGCCCCGCCCGCGCCCGCGCCCGCCCCCCAGGCCCCCAAAAAGGAGGGCCCGCCCGCCCGGGCCCCGGACGCCGGCAAGGCGGAGACGGCCCCCGAGGACCCCGCCCCCAAGGCGGAGCAGAACAAAGAGGCGGAGCCGGCGGGCAGCGAGGGGGCGGGGGAAGCGGCGGGGGCGGGGCCGGACGGCGAGAGGACGTGTCTGCTGTGTGACGACTGCCCCGGCGGGCTGGACGCTCTGCACACGCTCAAACACTGCGGCCGCGAGGCGGCGGACCCGGCGGCGGCCGACGGCGAGCGCGACGGCGAGGGCGAGAGCGGGGCGGACCCCGGGGGCGTGTCGGCCCTGCTGGCGGACGGCGTGGCGGGCCAGCCGCCGCTGAAGAACCTGCTCTCGCTGCTCAAGGCCTACTTCGCCCTCAACGCCGAGCCCACCGCCGCCGAGCTCGCCAAGATCGCCGACTCGGTCAGCCTGCCCGCCCACGTGGTCCGCCGGTGGTTCCACAAGATGCGGTCCGGCCAGATCGCCGTGGGGGGGCCGCCCCGCCCCCCCCAGTCCGGGGACGAGGCGTCGGAGGGGGGCGGAGCCGGAGCCGGGTCCGACCCCCCGGCGGATCCCGATGCCCCGCCCCCCCCCGCGACCGAAGCGCTGGAGGAGCCCGCGGACACGGACGAGGACCCGAGCGGCGACCCCCCCCAGGACCCCCCCTCCTCCCCGCTCAACCTCTCCTCCACCGGCCTCGTCATCGTCAAGTCCGAGGAAGAGGAGGACGAGGACGGGCAGGCGGAGCCGCTGGACCTGTCGCTGCCCAAGCTCCCCAGGGAGGGGGGCGAGGGGGGGGGCGCCGCCGGCCTTCACCAGGGCAGCGCCTACTCCGTCCAGGAGGAGCCGCTCAACCTGACGTGCGCCAAGAAGGAGCCGCCCGCGCCCGCGCCCCTGACCTCCGACACCATCTACGTCACCCCGAGCGCCAACCCCGTCAGCATCGTGGCCACCCAGCTGCCCACCATCCTGGCCATCACCGAGCAGGGCAGCCTGCCCTGCCTGCGCGCCGTCACCGCCAGCAAGCACACCATCCTCATACCGCAGCTGGCCTACACCTACGCCACCACCGCCACCGCCACCGCCGCCGCCAGCAGCCCCCCCGCGGCCCCCGCCCCGCAGAAGCCCCTGCAGCCCAACGGCCTCCAGGTCAGTCACTGGAAATACAGTGATAACAACACCTCTTATTTATGCTGCACCTTTCAGGTACATAAGGACACCTTACAAATCTGTTGTAATATTACTACTATTACTACAATATTACTACTACTAATAATAATAATAATAACAATTGTCTCCAGGTCAGTCACTGAAAATTCAGTGATAATAATGCCTATTTATTTATGCTGCACCTTTCAGGTACATAAGGACACCTTACAAATCTGTTGTAATATTACTACTATTACTACAATATTACTACTACTAATAATAATAATAATAACAATTGTCTCCAGGTCAGTCACTGAAAATTCAGTGATAATAATGCCTATTTATTTATGCTGCACCTGTCAGGTACATAAGGACACCTTACAAAACTGTTGCAATACTACTACTATTACTACAATATTACTACTACTACTAATAATAATAATAACAATTGTCTCCAGGTCAGTCACTGAAAATGCACAGTGATAATAATGCCTATTTATTTATGCTGCACCTTTCAGGTACATAAGGACACCTTACAAAACTGTTGCAGTACTACTACTATTACTACAATATTACTACTAATAATAATAATAATAACAATTGTCTCCAGGTCAGTCACTGAAAATACACAGAGATAATAATGCCTATTTATTTATGCTGCACCTTCTGAGGTACACAAGGACACTTCACAACACCGATGTAATACTACTACTACTATTACTACAGCTACTACTAATAATAGTAAGAATAATAATAAATTGTTTTTACTGTATATAATACTTCACAGTGATGGGAGAAACTCCACCAATGAGCAGCACCAATGATGCACGGCAGCCATTTTAGCACAGAACACTCACCACACGGCAGCTGGAGAGGTGGAGAGGGAGGGAAACAGAATAAACATTTACTTTCCAGGAATTCGTTTCCAGAAACTGAAGGCCATTTTTATTATACCTCGGGTCTCTTCAGAATTATTTTCAGTAAATGTGTTAAGGTTTAAATCATTGTATATTACAGATTTTATTTTGCAGTGATAAAAGGCTGTTTGTTTTAAACGCGGTGCGTCCTCATAAGTGCGGTGTGCTGGAGGGGTGTGTCGGCGTGTCCTGGAGGGTGTGTAGCCGTTAAACGCAGGCTTTGTGGGGACGTAATGCGTCCCTCCTGACTGCTCAGTCAGAGCCCGGTGGCCAGAGAGCTCATTTCTGGCCTGCTTTCCACACGAGGTCGGCTTCTGCTGCTGCCAGGTTCAGCTCCACCTGTCGAGCAGAGTCTTTAAAGACCTCCATATTTCACCCGGAGCGGAGAGGTGAAATAACCCTCCCCTCCCAACCCCCAGAGAGGCCGAACCCCTGCCCCCAGTCCCCCCGCCCCCCCCGAACCTGGCGCTCAGGAGCGCTGCATGTGTGTTCAGCACGAGGGCGTGGACAGAAGAGGCTCCGATTACAACTGCTGATCTAGGATCAGTCCTGCATTTAGCTCATAATGGACATGGTTAGGACACGACCAGCACAAAACTGACCCTGGATCAGTGCAGGGCTGTATGAACACCAGCCGCACATTCTCCTCCACGCTCTTAGGGGAGAAGAGGGTGGAGGAGCCCTATAGCTCAAAGCCCTGACAGTTGCGCCATAAAGAAATAATTTACAAAATCCTGCATTCACGCTTCAAATGCTAATGGAATAAATCTGGTCGTCGTGGGAACGCTGTCATGTTCTCGTCAGGTCGGGTCGACTTTGATTGGCTGACCAGGTGCAGCTCTGGCGGTGCGCTCCATGCAGGATGACATCATCGCAGGCGGGTCCTCACTGGGGCTGTAAACCCGCAGAGCTGCCAGCGTTCCGCATTTCTCTGAACAGGAAGTGACCTTAATGATGTCACTTCCTGTACGTGTGTCTCTGTCCGACAGTGACCTTGCGTGAACATAACTTTCTCCAGGCACCACAGATATTGGCCCTTAAAAAGCATGCCCTGCCCCCAAACGGGTGCCTGTATCCCCCAAACTGGAGTGTCTGTATCCCCCAAACTGGAGTGCGGGTGTTTTTTGGACTAATATTTTCACAAGAGAAGCTCGTCTGAGATCCTCACTGCTTCAGAGGGTTCCCTTGTGTCTTTTCAGTTGGTCATGTTGAGTCTTACCGCCTGAACGTCAGGGTTTGTATTCATAAAGCATCTGAGATCAGGTTTCTGTCCGCATCCTGTGCTGATCTGAGATCAGTATCCTGTTCTTATCCATTATGAGCGTAAGGGCCAAACTGATCCCTGATCAGTCCTCTCTCTCTCTCTCTCAGAGGACTTCTGAATACAGCCCAGCTGGTTTCGCACTGGATTCATAGACTTGGTGATATCTCTGACTCCCTCCCTTCCTGCCCCCCCCCCCCCCTCAGGATGAGAGGCTGGACACTAGCTCAGAGGGGGTGGAGGAGCAGAACGATTCGGACTCGGCCCCCCCGCGGAAGAAGATGAGGAAGACGGAGAGCGGGATGTACGCGTGTGACCTGTGTGACAAGATCTTCCAGAAGAGCAGCTCCCTGCTGCGCCACAAGTACGAGCACACGGGTATGTACCGACCCCCCCCCGAACCCTGTACCGACCCCCCCTCCAAACACCGCACACACCCCCACTCCCCCCCAAACCCTGTACACCCCCCTCCAAACACCGCACACACCCCCACTCCCCCCCAAACCCTGTACCGACCCCCCCTCCAAACACCGCACACACCCCCACTCCCCCCCAAACCCTGTACACCCCCCTCCAAACACCGCACACACCCCCACTCCCCCCCAAACCCTGTACCGACCCCCCCTCCAAACACCGCACACACACTCCCCCCCAAACCATGTACACCCCCCTCCAAACACCGCACACACCCCCACTCCCCCCCAAACACTGTACCCCCCCCTCCAAACACCGCACACACACCCCCCCAAACCCTGTACCGACCCCCCCTCCAAACACCGCACATACCCCCACTCCCCCCCAAACCCTGTACACCCCCCTCCAAACCCTGTACTGACCCCCCCCCCCCAAACACCGCACACACACCCCCCCAAACCCTGTACCGACCCCCCCTCCAAACACCGCACACACCCCCACTCCCCCCAAACCCTGTACCCCCCCCCAAACACCGCACACACACCCCCCCAAACCCTGTACCCCACCCCCCAAACCCTGTACCGACCCCCCCTCCAAACACCGCACACACACCCCCCCCCCAAACCACCGTGCATAGTCAGTAAGCACACGGGTATGTACCAACCCCCCCCAAACCCTGTACACCCCCCTCCAAACACTGCACACACCCCCACTCCCCCCCAAACCCTGTACACCCCCCTCCAAACACCGCACACACCCCCACTCCCCCCCAAACCCTGTACACCCCCCTCCAAACACCGCACACACCCCCCCCCCAAACCCTGTACCGACCCCCCCTCCAAACACCGCACACACCCCCACCCCCCCCCAAACACTGTACCCCCCCCCAAACACCGCACACACCCCCCCCCAAACCCTGTACCCCCCCTCCAAACACCGCACACACCCCCACTCCCCCCAAACCATGTACACCCCCCTCCAAACACCGCACACACCCCCACTCCCCCCAAACCCTGTACACCCCCATCCAAACACCGCACACACCCCCACTCCCCCCAAACCCTGTACACCCCCCTCCAAACACCGCACACACCCCCACTCCCCCCCAAACCCTGTACACACCCCCCCCCCAAACACTGCGCACACAGCCATCCCCCCATCCCAAACACTACACCATCAGTACCCACACAGGTACATATAGAACCCCACCCCCTCTCCCAAGACACTGTGCACCCTCCCAAACACCGCAAGCAAACCACCCCCCCGCCCCCAAATGCCAACCAACAAGCACACAGGCACATACCGACCCCCACCACCCCCCCCAAACACTGCACACCTACCACATTCCCCCCACCGTACTCCAAAAAAAACTCCACACAGTGTCGAAACCCTAAACACATGCAAACACACACACTCACAAGCACTCACACTCTCTACACACACACACACACACACTCACACATACTAAGAGTTTATAGGGTACCTGGCTGAGGATGGGCTTGTGAGGTCCAAATGACTTCAGGCTGCGATTACGACACCTTTGCCGAACCCGTCCAATTTCTCCAGCCACCCGAGGGGCTGTACTGCAGAACACTGGTTCTGATCCAAGCTCCCATCTAGAATGTTCCGTTAAACTTGCACTCAAGTTGCTTTCTTTTGCCTAACAACGCAATAACAGCTCTGCTGAAAAGCCAGAATGAGGTCAGGTTCTGCATAGCTGCTGCCTCTACACTGGCCTCACAGTGATGGGAGTGGAGGTCAGCAAGACAAGTAACATCACGGAGAAAAGTGTATCGCTAACGTTATGGAGGAAAGTGTATCGCTAACATCATAGCGAAAAGTGTATCGCTAATGTCATAGCGAAAAGTTTATTGCTAACATCACAGCGAAAACTTTATTGCTAGCATAATAGTGAAAACTTTATCGCTAACATCATGTTGTATGTATAGTGTATAGCGAACATAATGGCGAAAAGCACATCGCTAACGTCACTGCTAAAAGTATAGCTAACGTTATGCTGAAAAGCGTCTCACTAACGTTATGGTAATGTTCTCACAGACGGTCGGGTCCTTGCGGGGTTAGTGTATGGTCGGGGTGGGAGGGTGGGGGGTGAATTTTGGGGAGGTCACTGTATTCTGACGGAGCACGGGGTCGCTTGTGGGGGTAGATTTTGGGGGTGTCCATGCTGAGCCTCACCCTGTCTCCCCCCCCCCCCCTCAGGCAAACGGCCTCACGAGTGCGGGATCTGCAGCAAGGCCTTCAAACACAAGCACCACCTGATCGAGCACATGCGCCTGCACTCGGGGGAGAAGCCCTACCAGTGCGACAAGTGCGGCAAGCGCTTCTCCCACTCGGGCTCCTACTCCCAGCACATGAACCACCGCTACTCCTACTGCAAGAAGGAGGGGCAGGAGCGCCAGGAGGGGGCCGAGCCGGGGGCCCAGGGAGGCGCGGACACGCCCGCCGCGGGGGAGCAGGCCGACGGCAGGACCGCCTCCCCTCCCTCCCAACCGGACTCGGAGGACCGCGACGAGGAGGAGAGCGAGGACGAGGAGGAGGAGGAGGAGGAGGAAGAGGAGCTGGAGGGAGGAGTGAGCGAGGACGAGATCCAGGTGGTGCGGGTTGGGGAAGGTGAGGACAGCGAGGAAGAGTGGAGGGAACACGCGGGGGAGGATGAGGAGGAGGAGCCAGAGGAGGAAGGGGAGGAGCTAGAGCAGGAAGGCAAAGAGACGCGGGGAGAAGAGGCATGGCGTGACGAGGAGGCACAGGGAGTTGAGGAGGTGCGGGTGGGGGAAGTTGGGCTGCAGGAGGTCGAGGAGGAGACTGAGGGGGAGATGGAGGGGGAGACGGAGGGGGAGACGCAGGAAGAGACAGCGGAGGAGGAGACGCAGGAAGAGACAGCAGAGGAGGAGACGCAGGAAGAGACAGCAGAGGAGGAGACGCAGGAAGAGACGGCGGAGGAGGAGACGCAGGAAGAGACAGCGGAGGAGGAGACGCAGGAAGAGACAGCGGAGGAGGAGACGCAGGAAGAGACAGCAGAGGAGGAGACGCAGGAAGAGACGGCGGAGGAGGAGACGCAGGAAGAGACAGCGGAGGAGGAGACGCAGGAAGAGACAGCGGAGGAGGAGACACAGGAAGAGACAGCGGAGGAGGAGACGCAGGAAGAGACAGCGGAGGAGGAGACGCAGGAAGAGATGGCGGAGGAGGAGACACAGGAAGAGACAGCGGAGGAGGAGACGCAGGAGGAGGGGGAGGGGGAGACGCAGGAGGAGATGCAGAAGGAGACAGAAAAGGAGACGCAGGAGGAGACAGAGGGGGAGACGCTGGAGGAGACGCAAGAGGAGATGGAGGAGAGGCAGGACAAGGAGACGCAAGAGGAGACGCAGGAAGGTCACACTCAGGTGGAAGAGGAGGCCATGGAGACACAGGAGAGCGAAGGAGGAAGCGGGGCGGTGGAGGAGGTAGAGAGAAACGCGGGCGAGGGCTCCGAGAACAAAGAGAAGAAAGAGGAGGCGGAGGAGGAATGAAGAGAACGGGGCGGAGGAGTTAAACCACACTTAGTTTACTACACAACACGCGTAGAGTCATGAGGAGAGGGGGAGTTAACCCAGACACTGTGTCTCACTTCATTACTGTGGACAAACCGGGGTGTGCCTCAACTTAAAGAGAAAAAAAAAATCACTTTTCCACGTGAGAAATTTTCAGTGTTACAAGCGGTTTGTAAAAATACATAAAGAATAACAAAAAAAAACGCATATACGGACTTTGAAAGAAAAAAAAAAACAAGAGTTGACAAAGTTTTAGATAATGTTTTATTACTAAAACATCCAGGATCATTTCTTTTATCAGTGTTACTAATTTAATCAACGTCACTCATGTTTTAACCTTTTAAGCTGTACAGTTGGGAGAGATTTCTATACCTTTTTATTGCCAATGAAGTTTTTGCTAAAATCAGTATTTTATTAAGTTTGAAGAAAACCTCTGCACTACAGTATTCCTGGTTTACACCTATGGATACCGACATGCTTCTGTGTTGTCTACCCATCAGTATTATCGCACTATAGGCACCCTCCACCGCATTAGCGGACATTAGCACGTTAGCATAGTTATTCGTTTTGAATTGGATCGTTAGCCTTAACGAAGAATACGATACTCTAGGGCGCTGACGCCTTCAGCGGGATCCGACCTATCAGGGAAGACGGTGTCAAACCACCAAGCCAGCATTCTTTCTTTACCGACCTCCGTTCCGACCGACCGACCGACCGACAGACCGACCGTGTCCTTCGCTATGTCTGCTATTACAGGCTGCGTATATACGTTTCTCCGTTAATTTCAGCCAACGCCAAATCCACTATACTGTTTTTATTTTTTTAGGAAAGAGACGGAGAGAGAGAGAGAGAAACGCTCACGCAGCTTAAGTCAGAGGCGGGATGAAAGGACAGCGAGCGCGCGCTGCGGTTAGACCGAACGGAGGAGTTCTCTTGAGTTTTTTTTTGTTTGTTTGTTTGTTTTTTTTCGTCGGTTTGAATCGGAGCTCAGTGTTACGGCGTTCGTTGAAGCGGGAGGATGTTGGATACGGAGCATTTCAACCCCCCTGGCCTTATGCAAACCTGTGAGCTGGAAGTGCCATTTGACCAGTGTTATTTTTTACTAAAATGGCCATCGCCAGTATTTGTGTTGGTGTTTAAGGGTCCATGTTAGCTAAGATTTGTCTTGCCATTTTTTAAATTATTTTATTTTTATTTCTGTGTTCTTCTCAGTTTAGAGAAAAGACTTCAGGGGGGATATTCAGTTACAGAGTGAAGGAAATTTCTGAGGTTTTTTTTTGTTTGTTTTTCCTGTCTTGGAATGTCAGTCAAAATGGGGGTCCCCACATTGCTAGAACCTGAAGAAATAGTGTGACAGCCCCGACCTGCACTTGAAGGAAGCAAATGTTAGCAAATATGGTCCCATAAATCAAGTGTTTAGATCATTTTACCAGTCAGTATTATAGTATTTTACAAGTTTTTTTTTGTTTTGTTTTGTGTTTGTGGGGGAAAAAAATGTTTGCTCAGTGTCTCAACCAATGGCAGTATAGTTCCCGCCTCACTGAAATATGTTTAGTTATAGAAATCTTTTATATTTATGTGTCTTATTTTTATATTTCTTTACGGTTATTTATTACACAATGTAGTGTATAATACTGTAGTTTGTATTAATACAATAATATATTTTAGTATGAAAATAATTTGGAAGGTAAGTGATTTCAAAAGCTAGAGAGAGAGAGACACAGCTCTGGCCTTTGAGATGTGCTTTAAAAATATGATTATGATTCAGTTAAATGTTTAAAAAAAAAAAAAGAAAAAGGAAATGAAAGTGGAACCTTTTACTTTTGCATCCATTATCAAGTGTGTTTTGTTTTCCCCACTTTAAGTATGAAGCTACTGAATCTATTGAAACTAACTGTGTGGACTAATAGCATGTGTGGAGTCTTTGCTGTCGTATCAGTTGAAGGATCTACCCTAATGATGGCGATATACTGTCCTTTTGCAAAGCCAAACCTGGATTGACATACTTTTTTTTTTTTTTACCTGTGCCAAGTTGAATTTTTTTTATGTCTGCACCAAGACTGAAACTTGTTTTTATAAGTCCCTGTCTGATTCAGTTTGATGTTTTTTTGCATAGGTTTTTTTTATGACTGGCCATCACAATAAAATACATCAACAAAGTTTGTCTGAGTTTAATATTTGCCTCTCGTTTTATGAATCACCTCACAAGCACAATAACCAGCAACTTAAAGGATAACACAGTCAATTTTCGTTTTCTCAGTATCGTCGACATGTCCAATGAAGAGACAGAAACCGATAATGTTTCTGTTCAACTCTCAGTGAATTTATCCTATGAACAATTATCTAGCCAACACCAATATGCCAGAAGTTGAACCCCTGGGGTACAGAAGTGTCATAACGTACTGAGAGTCGGAAAGAAACATTTTATGGTGATGATACTGGGGGGGGAAAAAGACACCAGCGTTATCCTAAACACAGCAGTGAGATGTAATCAGAGGAGATAAGAGCACGGGCAGCACTGACTGCGGAAAGCTAACGGCGTTAGCGCCGTGGCGGTGAAAATGAACATTTCACGTGAAGCGCTTTAAGATTTTAATTGCGTCCAAATGTGTTCTGCAAAAATCAAGATCAGTGTGTGGCATTCATACGACCGTCCAGTTTAGATAAAGCCTTCATTGTTCAAGGAGGGGTGAAAAAAAGAAAAGAAGGAAATTGCTAAAGTAATCTGTTCCTTTCACAAAGTGATTGCTGGCCTTTGTGATGTCACAACCGATCTGAAGGGATACATTGTTTCGAGCGGAAATTAATTGGAATAGAAATTGAATAGCCTGTCGTGAATCTTTTTTTTTTTTTTTTTTGCGTTTGTTTAATGCCCTGGATTAAGGACTGAAGCCATTCCAACGTTCAAAAAAATAAAAAATAAAAAAGGCAGAAATCACAGGGTATCATGCACCTCTGACAGGTGTGCTATCGTCCTTCTTTTGCGACAGAAGGTTGCGGCGAACAAAGCGCCTCTCATCACAAACAACCCCAACCCCGCACCCCCCCCCCCCCGACCCTCGTCCCGTCCCTTCCTGTCCAGAGCTAGCAACAGGTGGTATAACACAGAAGAAATTAAACAAGTGACGAGTCCTTAAGAGATATTTAGCGCGGCTCTGCTTCAAAATTAGATTTCAGAACCGCCATCTCCCGGTGGCGACGCGAGAGACCCGCGTTATGGCTGTGCCGCGGTGCCGTTAAATTAGACGGCCCAGTCTCAGTGCTGGGCCTCCGGGCCACCAGGGGGTGCTAAAGTCCTCTTCCGTTAAAGTAACAGAGAGAAGGAAAATTCAGCTCTGTTTTGCAGTACGGTGACACACGTGCCACACACACACACACACACACACGTCGGCTCACCTCCATCAGATCCTCTCATTGTCGCTGGCCTATCACAGGGCATTTCTCTGTCCAGACCCCGCCCCTCTCTTCCCCCTCTCCTCCGCTCCGTCGTTCGCACCCACCTCGTTCAGAACAGGGTCACGGGTCTGGAGAGACACAGGGCGTGTGTTAAACTGTTCAAACTGTTACTCAACACTTCATCCATCACTTTCAGCGGCCAATCACACGGCTAATGCAGAACACGTTTCCGCGGTTACTGGAGCCGTTCATGTTCTGGCTGGATTCCTCTTCTCTACGGCTGTGACACAACCTCTCCCCAAAAGTATTTTTTTATTTCAGAGTCAATTCATCTCTGAAAAACAAGCTGTATCAGACACCAGAAAAAATTCCAGGCACAGCAACATCCTGATATGTGTGTGCACTTTTGTTTGTGTGCACAATTGTGTGTGTGTGATTGAGTGACTGAATCACAAGTCCCCCCCCCCCGCCCCCAACTCTCAGACCTGTACCTGACACCTCCTCTCTCAGGCTCTGCTTCTATTTGCTGTGGGTAAGCAGGGAGGACGTCCTGACCCTCCAGTACACTGTGACTCCTGTTTTTAATATGGATGAATTACACGGTTAAAGTGAACCACAGGAAACGCAGCGGGGGGTTTGCGGGAGCGGAGGATAGCTGAGCCAATCTGGCAACCCCAGGGAGCAGGACCAGCTGCGGTCCGCGGGGGAATCCGTTCCTGGGAAAGTTTCTCCAGAAAAAAACCGCAGCTATTCAACTCCCGCCCCTGGAGAACTGCGGAGTCGGAAACCGTTTCAGAATCCAAGAGATCAGGTGAGTGGAGTGATGGATTGAGCGCCGAGTTAACGGTAAAAACCTGCGCGCCTCGCGGCTCTCTTGGGGAGAGAGAGAACACGCGGCTCCGAACTCAACACGCCCGCCCGTACGGACTCTGGCTGCGTCGGGCGAGGCTTTCCTTTTACGGCCAATGGAACGGATTTAAAATAGGTCCTTTTCCGCTCTCTTGTGGCAGCGAACAGACATTGCATGCACCGTGCCCATACTTCAAGACCTGATACGTTTTTGAGCTGTTCTAATGCTCCCTCTCGGGAATAGAGAACCCGTTTTGCATTGACAAATTATTTTTACAACCGCCGCTATTATAGAGACAAGGCGGGAAAAAACGCCATATCGAGTGATGCTGATTTAATTGCAGAAAATCATTTTGCTCTTATCTCCACAGAACAAGAACGCTGGTTTTTAAAACCGCCTATCAAAATAAGTGCTACTCATAGCGAAGGGGAGGGAAATACTCGCCCACATTTTTTTAACACCTTGACCTGAGGCGGAAGCACTTAGGAACAGTAGCGACTGTCACGTGCTTACCAACAACTCATTCGGTGACCAAAACCAAACGAGCAGTTTGTGCAATAACACGATTTCACCACTAGAGGGGGGTCAACACGCAGCAAGGCAATCGCAACGCTTTCGTTATAGTGCTTCTTCTTGCCGAGAGAAACACGTTATTTATTCCAATCAGTCATCCACCATTTAGTCAGACAAATGGTCTTTCAAACTGCAGAAATGCAGATTGGATTATATTTCAGGCGTTCGGCCCATCAATTCTGAACAGCGTCGTAAAATAAATGTTACTTCAACCAGTGGCTCTATAAACAAATATGAGGAGGGAAAAGGGATCCAAGAGTCCGTCTCCAATGAACTCTGAAGCTGCTGTGAGTTTGAATCAGCTGTGTTTGATACCGTGGTCTGAGAGAAAGAATTGTGCCAGATCTTCTGTGTTTGACACTGTGTTGAATGTGCTGTGTTTGACGCTGTAGGGTGGAGTTGGAGCACAAAGCTGTAGTTCTTCAGTCTGTCCCATTTTAACCTCTGTAATGATTAAGCTCTAATCAGACGCGGGGGACCTGCAGCAGGGGAATCGGGGCGCGGTCGCTGGAGGGCAGGTATCACTGCACTAACGGCGGGACAGCTCCTCACCTGGGAATCAGCGGAATGTTCCGGCTCTCTCCCGTCACACGCACGCTCACCTGCACCCGACGCCACCGTTCTGCCTGCCAGCGGGACGCCTGCTTCACCCAAACCATTACATCAGCACACAGAGGATCAATCAGTACACGCACACACATATGCACGCACACACACAGACAAACACAGGGGAGAGGATCAATCAGTACACACACAAACACACACACGGGACAAGGGATCAATCAGTACACACACACACACACACGGGACAAGGGATCAATCAGTACACACACACACATATGCACGCACACACACAGACAAACACAGGGGAGAGGATCAATCAGTACACACACAAACACACACACGGGACAAGGGATCAATCAGTACACACACACGGGACAAGGGATCAATCAGTACACACACACACACACACACGGGACAAGGGATCAATCAGTACACACACACACACACACGGGACAAGGGATCAATCAGTACACACACACACACACACACGGGACAAGGGATCAATCAGTACACACACACACACAGGACAAGGGATCAATCAGTACACACACACACACACACACACACACACAGGACAAGGGATCAATCAGTGTACACACACACACAGGACAAGGAATCAATCAGTACACACACAAACACACGTACACACACACACACACACAGGGACAAAGGACCAATCAGTACTCACGCCCATGCACATGCACAGCAGCTCAGCTATTGGACGGCCACTCCTCTCCGAATGTTTCCTCCCCCCTCACCTTCTCTCTGCTGGGGGCCGTCGGTACCTATGCCAGTACCTGCGTCAGTACCTCCCATTCTCCCTGCGTTCAGGTGAGCAGGAAGTCCGCTCCGTTTCAGCTCTCCGTACCTGAACAGGACAAAATGGCCGCCGGTGGACTCCCCAGCAGTTAGGAGCCATTTCATTACGCCCGGCAGACGGAGACGGACACTTCAGCAGTCTGACTGATGGACTGTTACCGGGCGGGGATCTGGACAGACTCAGCCTTATTTATTGCCTCCTGAATTAGATTGGTAGTTTCTGAATTATTTATTTAAATTTTTTATTTTTTCATTATGCAAATACGCTGCTGGAACACATCGCCACCGTTTAAAACGCACTGGATTCCCACAGAGTACGTTCCTCGCCCACCACTAGAAATTCATAAATAGCGAAATGGCGCGATCACATGATTGGCTAACACTGCAGCACACACACACACGTCCAATTACAGTTTTTAATCTGAAGTACTGCAGCCTGATATTCACCAGGAGCTGGAAAAAATGGAGCAGAGCACAGATTTGATGCTGACAAGCAGCTTTTTTTTTTTTTTTTTTTTTACAGAAAGCCCTGTGTGCACCTGACCTTCAAGTTCACATACACTTGAGTACATATATACAAGCACGCATGCATAGAGACACGTGCACACACACAATACACACACAATACACACACACACACACACACACACACACACAAAGGCAGCAGTGTGATCCAAAAGCCACCACCTAGCCAACTGCAGAAATATGAATTTCATTGCAGCATTAAAGACAGTTAAAAATTACAGCCTTTTATGAGAAAATGTGACTCTGATCTGATGGTTTATTGCAACAGGTTTATATGCTTCAGGAGGGAGAGAGAGAGGAAAAAAAGAGAGAGAGAGGGAGTGAGAGAGCAAGAGAGAGAGCGAGACAGAAAGAGAGGGAGGGAAAGAGAGAGAGTTATCATCATCATAGTGTTTGTTCTTAAACAGATATAACATTGTTTAGTTCAATTTATGTTCATGCGCTAATGTCTTTTTGTATTTCTGGATGTACGCATTGGCAATATTTATTTACTATTTAAATATTATTATTTAAATACTTATGTATTTCATGCCAATAAAGCAGTTTGAATTTGAATTTGAGAAAGAGACGGGGAGCACGTGAGGCCACATTAACGGTTTTTATTTCCAGTGATTTGGGGGTTCACGCCCCAGTTTAACTGCAGACAGCACAAGACTGGGTCCAGTTACAGGAAGTACCTTTTCCATGCAGCTTCTGAGATGACGGCCCTTTTTATCTACATGCCTATATTACAATACTTACAAAAAAACCTGCCATTCAACAGAATAAAAAGCAGCTAAAACACTGAATATTTACACTTAAGTTACTTATTTTATACAGAAATATTTAAAATTCAAGTTCCATTAAAATCCAAAATGAAAGAAAATAAAAAGTATAAAACATGTTAAGACCCAAGTGGAATGCCGAAAAGAATGGAAGCGCAGAATTTGCCCGTTGTTTATTAAACCTGTAAAATTACTGAATGAGCCGGCATCTTCTCACATTTCAATAAAAGACAAATATGGCACCCAAAAGCAACTAACCCACCCGCAATTTAATGAGGCACTTTCCTTTGAGAAGAAATGTGATTTCTGATTTAATCATCCTTTATATTCGGTATTTGTTTTGTTTTATTTTTTTGCGATCTGACGGGAGGAAGCGAGGAACCCGGAAGGGAGAGCTCGCGCGGAAACGGCGGTAAAAGCGTATTGCGTCGGTGGAGTTCGTTGGGCACTCGCCTCTCGTTTTCGGAGCGGTATATATATATTTTAAATATTTTTTTAAAGTTCTGGCGGGTTTACGGACGCACTGCGCAGACGTGTCCACACCGACACAGCACAGAACCAAGCCAGAAGGGAAACGACACGCTTCAAGTACACAGAGAGCAATAGAGTACACTTTAAAACGAGACCCATAACCAGCAACTTAGCTTTAGTCAACGGAACAGCGAAGCATTTACATTCTTCCTCTGCGTTGCCAAGCAACCGCACATAACGGTCGCCCCTTTCCCAAAAAACGGCTCCTGTTACGCGCCAAGCCCATAATTCTTCAGTAATGCTTAAGACACTAGAGCTGCTCCTTTCTAATATTTTCTTTTTTTGTTTTTTAAAATCTGTGTTGTGACATAATAGGAAGGGACTTTTATCATTATAAATACAGAAGGCATAACGCAGTCAGCCCTGTGGATAAGGGCCTCTGATGTCTTTCAATATGACTGGGGTTAACCAACTCAAGGCGGGACCACAAAATAGTTACCATACGCCAGTTAAAATGATGATACACATATTCAGTACATGGTTCCAGTATTTTTTTTCCTCATTTTTTTTTTGCACTAATAACCCTGTTGTGAGAGTAAAACGAAAAAAAAATATCCATGAATGTGCAGTAGCCCTGGCTGATAATATGTACACACACAGCAGTGCGTTGGGCGGCTGTGTCTGTCTCTTATAAATACTGATAAAAGCGTGAGCGCACCACTTGAGCTCCTGTCAGTTTGTGGGGGTGTGCGTCCGCCGACAGGCTCAGAGCGCCCTTGCTCTTGCCCTGGGGGCTGTCTCCGTTGAGCTGCTCCGCCCCCAGGGGGTGGTCCTCAGGCGATGTGGGCGTGGCTGCGGCGGAAGGGGCGGAGTCGGCCCCCCTCTCGGCGTTGCCGGAGCGACCGCGCTCCCGGACGATCCAGTCGCGGATGGAGAAGTCCTGCGAGCTGCACTTGGGCTTGAGCCGGTCCATGGCGGACAGCTCCGCCCCCCGGCCGGCCCCGTCCTTCCAGTCGTCGTTGACGACGGCGGCCAGCTGGGCGAAGTCGCGCTGGCCCCCCATGGTGTGGCGCCGGCGGATGCCCTTCTTCCGGCGGGCCTCCGGGGAGCGGGCCTTCGAGGGGGTCCCCCCGCCCCCCGACACCCCGAACATGTCGTCCGCCGAGCTCCGGAGGCGGAGCTTGAGCCGCTCGGTGATGCGCAGCCTCCACGGAGGCTCCGCCTTCTCCGACTCCTCGCTCTTGGAGGAGGAGCTCAGGCTGCCGGAGGACCGGCCCTTGACGGCGCCCAGGACGCGTGAGAGCGCGCTGGGCTCCCGGTCGCTGCGCCCCCCCTCGGCGGAGGAGGAGCTGTCCGTCTTGGGGTGCGGGGGCGGGGTCGGGGGCGGGGCGGCGGCGGCGGTGGGCGGGGCCGGATCGGGCTTGGGGAAGACGGGGAAGTCGCTCTCGCTGTCGGTCTCGGCGGGCCGGCCCTCGCTCACCAGCTCGCTGCGCTCGTCGTCCGCCTCGTCGCCACGGCTCTCCGCCACCGAGCGCACCTCCGGGCTCAGCGCGCTCGACTCCGCCCCCAGCAGGAAGGGGCAGGTCAGCGAGGAGGTGGTGGAGTAGTCCGAGGTGATGGAGCTCACCTCCGCCAGGGCCTCGTTGCCGCGGGGATCGGGGGCGGGGCCCGGGCAGGGGGCGGGGCGTTTCGGGGGGGGCGGAGGCCTGGGAGCTGCTGCTGTTCATGGTGCCGAGGTCAGAGGTCGCGTCGTCGCACTGGGAGGTGGGGTCGGACAGGGAGGACTGGCGAGCCACGTTTCCACGGAAACTGAGGGAGGGGGAGGCGAACGGCTGGGGGCAGAGGGCCTTCTCCCCGACTCTCTCCTCCCCCCTCGGCTCCGTCTCCGGTGGCAACGGCTCTACTTCCTGTTTGCCGTTTATCTGACTGGCGCCAGCGTCATCGTCCTCGCTCTCTGTGCAGGCGTTCCCCCGGCGCCTGGCCCTGTCGGGCCGCTGGTCCTGGTCCCGGTCCCGGTCCTGGTTCTGGTTCTGCGCCGGGCTCGGGCTCGGGTTCGGGCTCGGGCCGCCCCGGTTCTGGCTCTCCTTCCGGGTGAAGACGGCGTCCAGGTCGTCGTCGGAGCTGCTGGGAAGCGGCTTCTCCTTGTGCTTCCTGCGCTTGCGGCTGGCGGCGGCGAAGATGGAGGAGCGGAGCAGCTCCCTGCTGTACTGCTCTTTCCCCGAGCCCCACGAGCCCTGCAGGGACATGAGCACAGGAGCGCGTTACAGCAGCACGGGTCAGCACAAACCCGTCAGTACAGATACACGTCAGCACACACACACGTCAGCACACACACCCGTCAGTACAGACACCCGTCAGGACAAACACACGTCAGCACCAACACACGTCAGCACCAACACCCGTCAGTACAAACACCTGTCAGGACAAACACCTGTCAGGACAAACACCTGTCAGGACAAACACCCGTCAGGACAGACACCTGTCAGTACAAACACCCGTCAGGAAAAACACCCGTCAGGACAGACACCCGTCAGGACAACACAAACATCCGTCAGTATAACAACACAAACATCCGTCAGGGTAACAACACGAACATCCGTCAGTACAACACAAACACACCACTCCCACTCTACAGGCCACATTTATACACTGACTGAGCGTGTGTGTATCTCTACAGTGATGCACAGGTCCAGGCTGTGTTTGAGTGGATGTGTATCTCTACAGTAATGCGCAGGTCCAGGCTGTGTTTGAGTGGATGTGTCTCTACAGTGATGCACAGGTCCAGGCTGTGTTTGAGTGGATGTGTATCTCTACAATCATGCACAGGTCCAGGCTGTGTTTGAGCACGTGTGTATCTCTACAGTAATGCACAGGTCCAGGCTGTGTTTGAGTGGATGTGTATATCTACAGTAATGCACAGGTCCAGGCTGTGTCTGAGTGGATGTGTATCTCTACAGTAATGCACAGGTCCAGGCTGTGTCTGAGTGGATGTGTATCTCTACAGTAATGCGCAGGTCCAGGCTGTGTTTGAGTGGATGTGTCTCTACAGTAATGCACAGGTCCAGGCTGTGTTTGAGTGGATGTGTATCTCTACAGTAATGCACAGGTCCAGGCTGTGTTTGAGCACGTGTGTATCTCTACAGTAATGCACAGGTCCAGGCTGTGTTTGAGTGGATGTGTATCTCTACAGTAATGCACAGGGCCAGGCTGTGTTTGAGTGGATGTGTATCTCTACAGTAATGCACAGGGCCAGGCTGTGTTTGAGTGGATGTGTATCTCTACAGTAATGCACAGGTCCAGGCTGTGTTTGAGTGGATGTGTATCTCTACAGTAATGCACAGGTCCAGGCTGTGTTTGAGTGGATGTGTATCTCTACAGTAATGCACAGGTCCAGGCTGTGGTTGAGTGGATGTGTATCTCTACAGTAACGCACAGGTCCAGGCTGTGTTTGAGTGGATGTGTATCTCTACAGTAATGCACAGGTCCAGGCTGTGTTTGAGTGGATGTGTATCTCTACAGTAATGCACAGGTCCAGGCTGTGTTTGAGTGGATGTGTATCTCTACAGTAATGCACAGGTCCAGGCTGTGTTTGAGTGGATGTGTATCTCTACAGTAATGCACAGGTCCAGGCTGTGTTTGAGTGGATGTGCATCTCTACAGTGATGCACAGGTCCAGGCTGTGTTTGAGTGGATGTGTATCTCTACAGTAATGCGCAGGTCCAGGCTGTGTTTGAGTGGATGTGTATCTCTACAGTAATGCACAGGTCCAGGCTGTGTTTGAGTGGATGTGTATCTCTACAGTAACGCGCAGGTCCAGGCTGTGTTTGAGTGGATGTGTATCTCTACAGTAATGCACAGGTCCAGGCTGTGTTTGAGTGGATGTGTATCTCTACAGTAATGCACAGGGCCAGGCTGTGTTTGAGTGGATGTGTATCTCTACAGTAATGCACAGGTCCAGGCTGTGTTTGAGTGGATGTGTATCTCTACAGTAACGCACAGGTCCAGGCTGTGTTTGAGTGGATGTGTATCTCTACAGTAATGCGCAGGGCCAGGCTGTGTTTGAGTGGATGTGTATCTGAGGGGAGGGCCGCACCACTCACCTTTGATCTTGCGGAGTCACTGTTGGGTGAGTCTGGAAGAGGAGAGAACATATGAGCCTCATGCATTTACTCCTCACGCACAGAGAGAGGAGAGAGGGAGGGGGACAGCGAGAGGGAGAGGGAGAGAGGGAAGAAAAAGTAAGAGGGAGAGTGACAGAGGTCACAACTCACAGCGATGGCACCACACTCACTCACTCACTCACTCAACCACACACGCATGCACAGACACACACACACACACACACACAGAGCGGATGGTGACAGAGAGAGTGGATGATGGCGACGTACGCGATGCTACAGCACAGGTCAGCTGCACAGACAGCAGGCCAAGCACAGGCGACTACACCCCCCCACTGCACCCCCAACTACAGCCACCAGCACCGCCATTCTATCCCAACTGTGCGTGCGGGCCACCACACCTTCACCTGGACAGGACATTCCGGGGGAGGGGAGGCGGTTTGGACGGTTTTTACAATGTGTGCGTGCCTGTGTGTGTGCACGTTTGAAAATGTAGTATACCCTAGTGTGTGTGTGCGCATGCTTGAAAATGTAGTATACCCTAGTGTGTGTGTGCGTGTTTTAGAGTCGTGTGTTTATGTGCGTGCGTGTGTGTGCGTGTGAGAGAATGAGTGACTGGTGGATGGTGGGGGGGTCGGTGAGAATGAGTAACAGTGACTATGACAAGGGGGGGGGGGGAGGGGGGTGAATTTGTTGAGGGAATCTCGTGATGCAGAATGAGCACTAAAGAACAACTACGGGGTGGGGGGGGGGGACAAAAATCACAGAGCTTAGACACAACAGGGGGAAGAAAGGGGTTAGCTAACAGCGGCCTCTACAGGACGGGAGGAGGAACTGCCTCAGCGTTTCCCGAGCGAGCCCTTTTTTTTTTTTTTTAAACACGGCGGCTAGTTTGAGCCTCAGCTCAGCGCCACACTGTTGTGTTCTCTCTGGAATTAGAGCGCTACGGAAGAGAGCTAAGCCAGCACAGCCCCCCACCACACCCCTGGAGACACACGACCGAACGGCAGGGCCGCTGAAGACCCCGCTGACCGTACCATGCCACAGCTCCTCACCGGGTGCGTCGGAAATAACCAGAGACAGCAAACAGGCTTTGAGAAACTGCACAGTCCTCGCTGCGCTCGCTGGACTCTTAAGAAATCGACGTACACCACAGAGGACATGACACCCCATTTTGTTTTTTGTTTTTCCTTCTTTTTTTTTTTTGGTTTTATCTTTACAAGAACCAAGTGTTTCTGCAGACTAGGCAGCTACAGCAGTCCGTCATCCGACAGCCCCAGCTGTCCGTCAGAGACATTGCACAGTCCACCAGTGACATCATGGAATGATAGGCTCCGCCCACCTGGCCTGTCGTGAGATCAGTGTGTGTGAGTGCTGGGCATCCCTTAAGACCTTAAGACACGTGACCGGGGGGTGGGGGTGGTGGGGCAGGGGGGCAGTTTTTTGGGAAAGAACACACCAAGTTAGTACAACGGAAGGCAGGATCACGCTCACAGAAATTACTCAAAGGAAAATATGGAGTCGGGGGATGAAAAGGGTGGGGAGGATAAATGGGGGGATGAATGAGTGAATGAATGAAAGAGAAGAAATATGGAAAAAGTGAACAGAAATAAAGCAACAACAACAAAAAAGAAAGAGTAAAAATGAACCAAACCCCGATGCCCTGTTTGGGCCAAATCATATTTAAAAATTAAACATAAATGCATTGCAATGCAATACAAAAAAGAAAGTGTGACAACAGGGAAACCATTTCAACCCGTTTCCCTAAGGCTGAGCTACGTCGAGTGCGCATCGGCAGGGCTAAGCTATGCTAACTCAGGTGCGCATCGGCAGGGCTAAGCTACGCTAACTCAGGTGCGCATCGGCAGGGCTAAGCTACGCTAATTCAGGTGCGCATCGGCAGGGCTAAGCTACGCTAACTCAGGTGCGCATCGGCAGGGCTAAGCAATGCTAACTCAGGTGCGCATTGCCAGGGCTAAGCTATGCTAACTCAGGTGCACATCGCCAGGGCTAAGCTAAGCTACCCCGCACGCGCATCACCAGGGCTAACGCTAAGCTACCCTGCGCGCCTCACCAGGGCTACGCTAAGCTACCCCGCACGCGCCTCACCAGGGCTACGCTAAGCTACCCCGCACGCGCATCACCAGGGCTAAGCTAAGCTACCCCGCGCGCCTCACCAGGGCTAAGCTAAGCTACCCCGCACGCGCATCACCAGGGCTAAGCTAAGCTACCCCGCGCGCCTCACCAGGGCTAAGCTAAGCTACCCCGCACGCGCATCACCAGGGCTAAGCTAAGCTACCCCGCGTGCTTCACCAGGGCTAAGCTACACTGCGAACATCACCGGGGCTGCCGCGGTTACCTGACACTTCTCCCGGGGAGGTGAGCCCGGCGCGGCCGATGTTGGTGAGCAGGTGGTCGATGTTGGGCACGGGCTGGGACTCCACCGCACTCTCCTGGGGCACGCCGGCCTGTGGGTCAAGGGTCAAAGGTCAAAGGTCAACCACCGTCCCAACTAGCAGAGCAAGCCATTACCTGCCAAACCAACACTGCTCAGCTGAGCCAAGCTGCTCAACTGCTGGACATCAGCTTACAACCCCCAACAAACTCAACTGATTCAGATTTTTTTCCATAGACTGCGTCGTTGCCGTTCTGGTTGTGTTAGTGTTAATCAGTTTAACCTTCAGGGTCCAAGTTGAACTATGCGGTTGTTCCCTGCACTTGGACCGGTACTTCTCTCTAGGGGTTTCGTCATACTTGTTCCTGGTTATGGTTATACACTTTGTTGTACGTCGCTCTGGATAAGAGCGTCTGCCAAATGCCTGTAATGTAATGTAATGTAATGATTCGGCTAGCCCTCGACACCCTAAATTCAGCTGGAAATTAAACGATCCTAAATTAAAAGAACCCCAGCTGAGATTTTGAGGATTACTTTGCAAAGATATTGATCCAAACTGAAGAAAATGCGTGTTGGTGACCAATAGCAAGGCTTAGCTAACATGCTAAAGTTCCAGCAAACTGTCCACCCCTCACAACATCATCCGCTCAGCGTAAAGACAAGGAAATGACAGTTATCCATCTGAAATCCCAATCAGACATTTTCACTCGCTTTGTTCTTTACGCAAACTGGAGTCAATACGCACCGTAGGCTCCACAGTGCCCTCTTCTGTGAAAAACCAGTCATACTGCAAAAGAAAAAAGAAGGAGATTTTCAACAGATTTTATGCCCCCTCAATCTACTAACAGAACTCAAGCTGAAGATCCTCTCATAGTTCACTTCATTAATCCCTTTTTTGAATTTTTAAAGCCCCAATCAAATTGCCCATGAGTCTCCTTTTACTAAGCTTGAAGAGGTTAAGCATCTTAAGACTCTCCTCATAACTTTTGTCTTTCATACCAGGAACCAATTTAGTTGCCCTTCTTTGAACCTTTTCCAGAGCCTCTATGTCTTCCTTGTAGTACGATCACCAGGACTGCACACAATACTTTAAGTGTGGTCTGAAAAAGGTAAGATAAGGATAGCTTCCTTAGATTCTTACATGCTGAATGAGGGTCTCCACTATCTTGTACTGGTCGGGCATGTGGGTGACCATGTGAGTCATGTTATCCTCCGACGTCCTCACCAGGGTGGGCCCAAAGACGATGGCCAAGTTCCTGGGCTCCATCTGAGAGGAGAAACGGATGAAGAGAGGAGAGAGAGAGAGAGAGAGGGGACAGAGACACAAAGAGAGAGGACAGAGGGAGAGAGAGTGATGAGAAAAATATTATTTATGGCTAAGGGTACAGTGTTGGGAATGTGTGAGATTTCTATGCAGAATAACAGCACATGTAAATGAGACATTTACTTCCCCTTCGTGAACACACAGGCACACGTACAGACGCATGCAGTACAAACACTCAACCTGTGCTTAACCAAGGCTAGTAACAGCGTAAAGTACGACGTCCCCCACACCACATAAAAACAGGTCATGAGTAACCTGTGTTTCTCTGAGCCCTAAAGAAACCGCTGGATTACTGGGCTCTCTTCCTGCAGGCAGGGCTCACCTTGTTCTTCTCGCAGTTCTCAGACACCATTTTCAGATGCCCAGAGAGGAACTTGAGCGTCTCGTAGTGATGACTGGGCAGCTGACGGAGCTGGAGAGAGAGAGGGAGGGAGGGAGGGAGGGAGACAGAGGGAGGGAGAGAGAGGGAGAGAGAGACAGAGAGAGGGAGAGAAAGGGAGAGAGAGACAGAGAGACAGAGAGAGAGGGAGGGAGGGAGGGAGGGAGAGAGAGAGAGACAGACACAGGCATTAGCGTCACACTCCTGCTCTCGCCTTTAAAACCTTTAACTAAAAACCTTTAATGGGAAACACAAACTCACCAGCGTCTTCAGAACTTTCAGCCTCTCCACCGCGTCTTCCGTTCTGTTGGCGTCAATAAAATCTGCGTATTTTTCTGCGAAACAACGAACGAGCCGTAAACCCACAGACAGACGCTACTGAGGGAACAGCGATGCCTCACCAAGCTCAGAATGGGGGGAGCTAGGATGACCTGTCAATCACTGACTCGTCTGAACCAATCAGAAGGCTTTTGTCTTCACAGCAAAACAGGACGAATGGCATAATGTCACAAAGCACATCTTTGTTTAATGGGTGTGCAGTTCTCCCATCACCAGCACAAACACAGAGAAAGGAACTCTGGCGTATGTGACAAGAAAGCATAATCATGTAGGTGCGTTTCCCACACTGTCCACAAGATGGCACCAAAAGACAATTCAGATCAATACAAAAAAAGACAACCGCCTTGTCTCCAGAGAAAGGAGGCGTTTAATGCTTGACACAAGTGCCCCTTATTTAAATGAAGACATGCGCAGAATGACAAACAGCTACAGCGATGAATTCATATGCGCTGGCTGTTTTATCACCTCACCGTTCGTGAAGAGGGGCTCTGGAAGCTTCCGGAAGAAGGATTTCAGCAAGCTGCTGATGACATTGAGGTCCCTCCATTTCTGGAGAGAAAAAAGAGACAGAGACAGAAAGGGGGTGAACGAAAGGAGGTGGATGAAAGGGTGTGGACCAGAGAAGTGAGAGTTGAGTGAATGAAGAGGTAAATGCGACTGGATGGGAGGAGGAGTGAGAGATAGGTAGAGAGAGCGGGGGACAGACGAGCGAGGGACACACTCACGTCGTCCTGGACGTTGATGTCGCCCATGCCCCGGTCGAGCTCCTCCTGCAGGCTGGAGATGGCGGTGTTGTTCCCGGGGACCCGGTAGATCCCTGTGTACTCCAGCCCCCGCTCCTCCACCAGCTTACAGCAGATCTCCACGATCAGAGGCACAAACTGAAACACACACACAACCGACTGAAATACACACACAACCGACTGAAATACACACACAGCAGATCTCCACGATCAGAGGCACAAACTGAAACACACACACAACCGACTGAAATACACACACAGCAGATCTCCACGATCAGAGGCACAAACTGAAACACACACACAACCGACTGAAATACACACACAGCAGATCTCCACGATCAGAGGCACAAACTGAAACACACACAACTCACTGAAATACACACACAACCGACTGAAACACACACACAGCAGATCTCCACGATCAGAGGCACAAACTGAAATACACACACAACCGACTGAAATACACACACAGCAGATCTCCACGATCAGAGGCACAAACTGAAATACACACACAACCGACTGAAATACACACACAGCAGATCTCCACGATCAGAGGCACAAACTGAAATACACACACAACCGACTGAAATACACACACAGCAGATCTCCACGATCAGAGGCACAAACTGAAATACACACACAACCGACTGAAATACACACACAGCAGATCTCCACGATCAGAGGCACAAACTGAAACACACACACAACCGACTGAAATACACACACAACCGACTGAAATACACACACAGCAGATCTCCACGATCAGAGGCACAAACTGAAACACACACACAACCGACTGAAATACACACACAACCGACTGAAATACACACACAGCAGATCTCCACGATCAGAGGCACAAACTGAAACACACACACAACCGACTGAAATACACACACAGCAGATCTCCACGATCAGAGGCACAAACTGAAACACACACACAACCGACTGAAATACACACCCTCAGATCTCCACTATCACAGGCACAAACTGAAACACACACACAACCGACTGAAATACACACACAGCAGATCTCCACGATCAGAGGCACAAACTGAAACACACACACAACCGACTGAAACACACACACAACCGACTGAAATACACACACAGCAGATCTCCACGATCAGAGGCACAAACTGAAACACACACAACTCACTGAAATACACACACAGCAGATCTCCACGATCAGAGGCACAAACTGAAATACACACACAACAGACTGAAATACACACACAGCAGATCTCCACTATCAGAGGTACAAACTGAAATACACACACAACCGACTGAAATAGACACACAACTGACTGAAATACACACAGCAGATCTCCACTATCAGAGGCACGAACTGAAATGCACACACAGAAGATCTCCACTATCAGAGGTACAAACTGAAATACACACACAACCGACTGAAATACACACACAACCAACTGAAATACACACACAGCAGATCTCCACTATCAGAGGCACAAACTGAAATACACACAAAACAGTCTGAAATACACACACAGCAGATCTCCACGATCAGAGGCACAAACTGAAATACACACAAAACAGTCTGAAATGCACCCACGGAGAGGCCCCACCGGCAGGGCCCACAGGATGACAGCTCTTACCCTGTTGGTGTGCGCAGGGGGACAGTCGTCCAGCCGCACCCCAAACGTGATCCCGGGGAGGTTCTTCTTCTCCACAGGTTTCCTCCTCAGGCCCGTGATACCTCTCCTCCACGTCCCCCTGTCCCGGGGAGGGCTGCTCTCATCTGGGGGGGGAGGGGGGGGGGCACACCAAATACTCAGCCCTCATTCCCACATCCCCAAAACGAGACCCCATAAACCAGGACCCCATAACGCATGTATAACAGGCACTTAAAAGCTCTGCGTCTTCTGTGTGTAAACGGACAGAAACGTTAAAAACGCAGCTGAGAGACAGCGAGCGCTTAACAGGCACCCAGGGGCTTAATGGCCCCCTCTGAGGCCTTTCAGAGGAAAAACCCAAACAGCCCTTTCTGCACTTTCCCTGGGATCTGCACTTCCCCAAACGGGCTCCATATGGGCATCTTATCTCTGTTTACACATTCATTTGCTTTTACTTGTTTTATTACGCACTGAATCTATGTCTGGTTAATTTAACCTGTCTGTTTTAGTGTCTCCCATTTTTTATTCTGTGAACCAGTCTGGGCTGAAATGTTTTGCATGAAAGTCAGGAATTAAATTGGCTCTGTGTGTGCTGATTTTGGGGTAACACTGCTGACTGTGTGTTGATTTAGGGGTAACACTGCTGACTGTATGTGCTGATTTTGGGGTACCACTGCTGACTGTATGTGCTGATTTTGGGGTACCACTGCTGACTGTATGTGCTGATTTTGGGGTACCACTGCTGACTGTGTGTGCTGATTTTGGGGTACCACTGCTGACTGTGTGTTGATTTAGGGGGTAACACTGCTGACTGTGTTGATTTAGGGGGTGTACCTCTATGCAGGGGCCTCCTCTCGGAGTCGTGCCGGGGCGAGGGGGGGCTGGGGGTCGTGCCCTCCCCCTTACCCCCCAGCAGGGCTTGTCTGATGCTGAGGGACGGGCGGGAAGGTCTTGGAGAGGGTTCTGACTTACTGCTAGGGGAGCTGGAATACACACACACACACACACACACACACACACACAGTGCAGTATGAGAGCAATGTAGCAGGAGCTTCCTCACTAGGTACACATACACACACACAGGTATACACACAGACACACGCACGCGCGCGCACACACACACGGACACACACACACCCACACCCACACATGTACACACACACACACACACTCACTTCATCATGGTGTTGTATTCCTTTATCTTGCGGCTGATCAGGTCCTGGCTGGTGACACCGGCACTCTAAAAACACAAACAGAATCCACACAGATATGATCAGCACACACACACACTGTTTTTACACAACCAGAGACACACACACACACACACACTGTCTTTACACAACCAGACACACACACACACACACACACTGTCTTTACACAACCAGACACACACACACACACTGTCTTTACACAACCAGACACACACACACACTGTCTTTACACAACCAGACACACACACACACACTGTCTTTACACAACCAGACACACACACACACACTGTCTTTACACAACCAGACACACACATACACACACACAGTCGCTGTCCTTAACATAACCAGATACCAAACGCGCTGCAGTGATGCTACTCCACCCCCCACTGCAGTGAGTGCGCAGCGTTAGCGTAGCAGAGCGCCGTTCCGCCTGCGCGTGTCTCTCTAGCACTTTCCCGCCATATGCAGAGAGTGCACGTTAAGCCCCGCCCACCTGCTCGTTGCCCAGGTTACTGTTGCCCTGGATGACGCGGATCCAGGCCAGCATGTCCTCGCGGTCCGCGGCCTGGAACAGGTACTCGCAGGCGGAGGTGGTGAGCCGCAGCACGTTCTTGCGCTTGGTGTCGCTGTAGGAGATGTCAATCAGGCAGGCCCGGATGCCGATTGGCTGGGGCTCGCAGTCCGGCTGGGAGGGGGCGGGGGAAGGGGAGGGGGAGGAGGCGGGGGCAGCGGCGGCCGCGGCGTGCGCCAGCCCCTCCTTCCTGTCCTTGTAGAGGTAGAGGGCGTGGCCACGCAGCACGACGTACATCAGCTTCCAGGGACGCATGCCCCCGCCAACCCGCTGAGGGAGAGAGAGAGGGAGAGTGAGACAGGAACAGACGGAGGAAAGGAGGGATCAAGGAGAGAAAGAGTGAGACAGGAACAGAAGGAGGGAGAAAGAAAGAGATGAAGACAAAGAGAGAGGGACAGATGGATGGAGGGGCCAGAGAGAGGTGGAGAGAGAGTGAGAAATGGGGGAGAGGGAGGATGGTGTGAGCAGGGGGGGATGTGTGACCCACTCATACACACACACACATGCATGCACGTACACTCAAACATACATACACACACACACACACACACACACACGTATACTCAAACATACATACACACACACACACACACGCATACTCAAACATACATACAGACACACACACGTATACTCAAACATACATACAGACACACACACGTATACTCAAACATACATACAGACACACACACACACGTATACTCAAACATACACACACACACACACATGTATACTCAAACATACATACAGACACACACACACACGTATACTCAAACATACACACACACACACGTATACTCAAACATACATACACACACACACACGTATACTCAAACATACATACAGACACACACACACACACACCTTGCTCTTTTCGGTGTTGAGCTGTCGGAAGTGCAGCCAGCCCTCCTTGGAGGAGTCGCTGAAGATGTCTGAGGAGGAGTCCTTCCGGGACCCAGAGTCATCCGAGGACTTGTGTCCATCCAGAGCCTGAGAGAGAGAGAGAGAGAGAGAGAGAGAGAGAGAGAGAGAGAGAGAGAGAGAGAGAGAGAGAGAGAGAGAGAGAGAGAGAGAGAGAGAGAGAGAGAGAGAGAGAGAGAGAGAGAGAGAGAGAGAGAGAGAGAGAGAGAGAGAGAGAGAGAGAGAGAGAGAGAGAGAGAGAGAGAGAGAGAGAGAGAGAGAGAGAGAGAGAGAGAGAGAGAGAGAGAGAGAGAGAGAGAGAGAGAGAGAGCGCACTGCAGTCAGGACCAGGCAGAGAGACACACACACACACGCACACACACACACGGGCACGCACGCACGCACGCACTCACACACACCGCCACCCTCTACACAGCTGGTCCTAGAGTCACTCTCTACACGACTACTCTTACAGTCACCCTCTACATCATGGTTCCTACTACAGTGTTCAGACTGTATGAGCTGTGTTCAGACTGTAGGACCTGTGTTCAGGTGCTGTGTTCAGACTGTATGAGATGTGTTCAGGGCTGTGTTCAGACTGTATGAGCTGTGTTCAGGCACTGTGTTCAGGCTGTATGAGCTGTGTTCAGACTGTATGAGATGTGTTCAGACTGCAGGCGCTGTGTTCAGGCGCTGTGTTCAGACTGTATGAGCTGTGTTCAGACTGTATGAGCTGTGTTCAGGCGCTGTGTTCAGACTGTGGGACCTGTGTTCAGGCGCTGTGTTCAGACTGCAGGCGCTGTGTTCAGACTGCAGGCGCTGTGTTCAGACTGCAGGTGCTGTGTTCAGACTGCAGGTGCTGTGTTCAGGCGCTGTGTTCAGACTGTATGAGCTGTGTTCAGGCACTGTGTTCAGGCTGTATGAGCTGTGTTCAGACTGTATGAGATGTGTTCAGGCGCTGTGTTCAGGTGTACGGATGCCGCAGACTCACCTTCCTCAGGCCTCTCAGGCTGGTTAAGTGCTTAATGGACGTCCTCCTGCAGAGAGAGAGAGAGAGAGAGAGAGAGGGAGAGAGGGAGAGAGGGAGAGAGGGAGAAGACTGCGTCAGACAGAGGCGTAGGTCCGCGGGGCGTGGGGGGTCATCGCTGCGTCACACACAGCAACTTACGCTCTCCCCTCTTCTCTGTAGTCGTCCAGGCCCTCGTCGTACGACTTGGAGCGCTCCGATTTGGGGCCAGACTGCGACTCGAGAACGGTGTGCCGGAGGGACTCTGTGAGGGGGGGGGGGGGGGGAGAGCTTCAGTGAGTGAGACTGCGTTGCCGTGACACCACAGGTAAACGTACACCTGCTTTCCTGTGACGCAGCAGTATGTTGATGTACGTCAACAGCGGAGTTTCTGCCAGTTTAGCATTAGCGTTAGCATTAGCATTTCCAGACAGCCTCTGCTCTGTTACAGTAAGAGGGAGAGAGAAAGGGCTCAGTCCTGCACACCCCTCAAAACACAGAGCACGAAACAAAACACACTTCACCAGAGAACCTCGACTGCTGAGGATGCAGCGCATAAACAGAGACACAGATATACAGACACACACAGACACAGACATGCAGACAGAGATACAGAGATACAGACACACAGAGACACAGACATGCAGACAGAGACACAGAGATACAGACACAGGCACACATACACAGACACATAGAAACAGAGAGAGAGACACAGACAGACACGGGCAGGAGCAGCAGCAGCACCATAACCACATCGGCTCCCCCTGCTGGGGGGGGGGGGGGCTCTTACCTTGGTCATGTGACAGCTGTCGGCGCATGAGGGGGCAGGGGTGGATCGTAGTTATGGCGGGAGAGACAGAGATCACAGCGGAAGCTGGAATGTGTGCAGCGTCACGGTCAGCACTAGGGCTAGCAGGCTCGTCTGGAACGAGGCAACACACACACACACACACAAGTGTGTCAAACAGGCCACAGAGCACCTTGTGTACCTCCATTAAGCACACAAACATATCTCACAATTCACCTGCCGCATGGCATTATGGGATGCATGTGTGTACAGCCAGGGTAGGGGTTAACAGGTTAACATGTACATTCTCAAACAGGAATCTGAAATACAAAGACATGGAAGGAAAATAACTTTTTTTTCAATTCACCGCCTACGTAGCTGAACTCATATTTCATAAAAGATAACTCATCCAAGTAGGTATCAGCAAAAGGAGTTGTAGTGTTTTTTTACCATTAGCATCTCAAGGCACAACTGACTGAAATAAGCACACAAAATGAGAAGGGCCAGTGTCACAGGCTCAATCATTCTGACAGGGTTTTGAGATGGTACTCAAGCGTTTTTAAGGTGGTACTTGGTGTTTTTAAGGTGTTATTCAGTGTTTTTAAGGTGGTACTAAGTGTTGTCTGCAAGATGGTACTCAGTGTTTGTAAGGTGGTAACTCAATGTTTTTAAGGTGGTACTTGGTGTTTTTAAGGTGGTATTCAGTGTTTACAAGTTGGTAACTCAATGTTTTTAAGGTGGTACTTGGTGTTTTTAAGGTGGCATTCAGTGTTTTTAAGGTGGTACTTAGTGTTTTTAAGGTGTTATTCAGTGTTTTTAAGGTGATACTAAGTGTTGTTTGAAAGATGGTACTCAGTGTTTGTAAGGGGGTAACTCAATGTTTTTAAGGTGATATTCAGAGTTTTCAAGGAGGAACTCTGTTGTTAAGGTGGTACTCTGTTTGAAAAGTGGTACTCAATGCTTTATAGTGGTACTCAGTTTTTAAGGTGGTACTTTCCGTTTTTAACGGTGACTCAGGGAAAGGAGAGAAGGAACAGCGGGAGAAGGCGTGTGTCAGACACGTTGCCTTGGCAGAAATCGGCCATTGCCCTGCCCCGCCCAACCAGTGTGACCTCGTTACCAGGACAACGCTCTGGGCTCCCCGCCTGGCCCAGCGCTGCATCTCTCAGTCATAAACGCACACGGCCGCTACGCTGGGGCGCTACGAGTGTTAGCATGCCGCTACGCTGGGGCGCTACGAGCGTTAGCATGCCGCTATGCTGGGGCGCTACGAGCGTTAGCATGCCGCTACGCTGGGGCGCTACGAGCGTTAGCATGCCGCTACGCTGGGGCGCTACGAGCGTTAGCATGCCGCTACGCTGGGGCGCTACGAGCGTTAGCATGCGGGGCGAGTACCAACGCTGCGGACGCATGCGCGTTTGCATGCGCGTCTGCTAATGGGAGCCGCAGCGTCCAGCCACAAACGCGCATTTTTACTGCGACGTCTTCGGTTTCCAAACAACAGAAGCATGCTCTGTATTTTAGGACAAAAAAAAGCCAGAGCAGAAAGCAATTAAGAAATTAAAATCCGCCACCAGCCCCCATGTGCGAAAAAAGGGTCTCTTGCGCAACTTGAACAAAATGTCCAGAAACACTTTCCATATGGTCCTAGTAAAGCCGGCTAAAAATAAGTGCTCTGCCGTTCAAACGTGACCTCAAACAAACAAAAACATCCACGGGCACGCTGAGAACCAGGACACGTATAATATAATATATCCTGATTTCTTTGGGGGGGTTTTTTTTGACGTCCCGTTTTTTCAGAAACCGAAAAGTTCTAAATTTTCCAACACCCACAAAAAAAAAAAAATGCTTGCAGTACAGCACAAAGCAAAGTGCTGCCGCGGGACACTGGGAGCTAAAATTAAAACGGATGGCCTAGTTTGGAGCCTTCTGCGCTCGGACGCTAACTCTGCCCCGCCCACCGACGTGACTCCGCCCTCTCCATTCCGCAGGCGCCACCCCTTTTCTCTCCTCGAAGGCCGGCCGGCCCCCCCTCTCCCAGACTCCGCCCCCTCCACCCTGCCTGGCCGCGAGGGCCAATCGCAGGGGGACAGCGCTCGGGACGAGCAGCGTGTCCATGGTTACGGGCTCGCCCGTGGAGCAGGGGGTCCCGTCCTCCTCTCCGAATGAGGACAGGGTCACGGCGGGACAACTGGAGCGACAGCACGGCTCACACACCTGTTCCCCCGCCATACTGCAGTCCCCCTCCTGAGTCACATCGTCACTGCAGCCCCCCCCGGGGAGGGGGGGGGAGAGGCACACGCCACAACTCTGATGTGAAACTGGGGCTCACAAAACAATCCGCTAAAGGCACTCAAAAATTATGCCTCCAAAAATACTTTTTTAACTAACTTTTTTCTTTTTTTCTGCAGACGAAATGCTGCAGCACTCTGGATATTAAAATATGGAAATTTCCTGAACGCAAACAGGAAGATGACAATGAAAAAAACACACAAAAAGGATAAAATGTTAGGGAGTAAAGAGGCGATCCCAGTGCAGGAGAGCGTTAACGAGCCTCACACTGCTCTCTGTCCTCACAACACCAGTGTGTTCTCACAACAAGACCTCAGAGAACCTTCCAGAAACCAGGAGACTAACGAGCCTGAGGTCCTGTCTCACAGCACACCCTCACACCCTCACACACACACGCACACACACGCACACCCTCACAGCCTCACTGCCTCACACACGCACACACATATACACACACACACACACACACACCCTCACACTATATCAGATACATCCAGCAACCAGGACCACTACCACCCACCCACCCACACACACGCACACACACACACACTCTCGTACACACACACACACACGCACACACAGGCTCACTCAGCAGAAGCTGTCCAGATGAAGGAGGAAGGCGATGGAGATGTACTGCAGTGAGCAGCACCCTGTCACCACGCGACGCGAACAATTAGCTCCCGCTAACGGTGCCACTCAGCTACCGACGTCTCCATCCGTTCTGACGGACCGGACCCGACCGGACCCGACCGGACCCGAGCCGAGCCGAGCCGAGCCGAGCCGAGCGGACCGGGCCTGAGCTGAGCTGAGCTGAGCTGAGCTGAGCTGAGCTGAGCTGAGCGGAGCTGAGCGGAGCTGAGCTGAGCTGAGCTGAGCTGAGCGGACCTGAGCGGAGCTGAGCTGAGCGGACCTGAGCTGAGCTGAGCTGACCTGAGCTGAGCTGAACAGGCGTGGCGTTCGAGAACCGAACCAACGCGCTACTGGAGCGGCGCCAGGAACCCTGCGACTTAGCGGGGTCTGAAATTTACAGCGCCGGTGCGATGGTACTGACCGACGTTCCTGGCTGAGTTCGGGACAGCCCAGATGTGGAGTCATCAGCGCTGAGCTTTTAAACCAGGGGTGTCCAATCTTATCCAAAAAGGGCCGGTGTGGGTGCTGGTTTTTGTTTTTGTCCAGTGTTTTTGACCGTGACAAGTTAATTAGTCGAATTTGGTGTCATAGTGCAGAGCTAAAGCAAAAAGCTGCACCCACACCAGCCCCTTTATGGATAAGACTGGACACCCCTGTTTTAAACTGAACGCTCTCGTGCCATCTCAGCACCACTTCGCCTTCTCTCCGAGACGGGCGTCCCGACCAACCCCGAAAATCCACAGGGAAGCAGGTAACCCACGGCGACCGGCCCAGCAGGCCGCTCACAGGAAGTGACATCGCCCGGCTTCCTTTAGGAAAACGCGCAACAGAGCAGAGCCTCACGCTGACGTGCAGGAGAGAGGAACCAAACACACCACACACTCAACACACTGCCACCTGAACACACCACACACTCAACACACTGCCACCTGAACACACCGCACACTGAACACACTGCCACCTGAACACAACGCACACTGAACACACTGCCACCTGAACACAACACACACTGAACGCACTGCCACCTGAACACACCACACACTGAACACACTGCCACCTGAACACACCACACACTGAACACAATGCACACTCAACACACTGCTACCTGAACACACCGCACACTGAACACACTGCCACCTGAACACACCGCACACTCAACACACTGCCACCTGAACACACCACACACTGCCACCAGAACACAACGCACACTGAACACACTGCCACCTGAACACACCGCACACTCAACACACTGCCACCTGAACACACCGCACACTGAACACACTGCCACCTGAACACACCACACACTGCCACCTGAACACACCACACACTGAACACAACGCACACTCAACACACTGCTACCTGAACACAAAGCACACTGAACACACTGCTACCTGAACACAATGCACACTGAACAATCTCACCCAAACACTTCACGCCTTTAATGTTGCAGTTATTATTATTATTTCATACATTTTTTTAAATGACTTTTTACTTTAAATTAGAATTAGAATAAATTTAGTAGACGCTCAAAGTAACAACAGCAGTGTCTGACCTGGGAGTCAAACCCGCAGCCCTCACAGTGCCAGATCCCTGCCCACTATACTACCCTAACCACTATACTACCCTACTGTAGTAACGATACTAACCGTATTATTATTACTGCCCTTCCGCCAGCGCAGTACAGCTCAAAGAACCGAGCTAACTAACAGGGAGGGGGTTTATCCCAGGGGGAAACCTGCTTCACCCTGTCTTTCTGCCACAGTAGATCAGAGACATGTTGGGTCGAGGGACACACTGACACACACTCCAGTCACTCGGCCTGCATGGAAAGTGCTAGAACCTGGCCGAGCAGGGAACCTTTCAGTCACACCAGAGGAGACCACGTCGCTCCCCAAACGCACATTTCACACGCAGCGCTACGTTCAGCGCTTGTGTGCGTCCCCCCGCCCCGTCGTCTGATCTGACCCCGAAACCCCCCAGCGCCCACGGTAGTGCCCACGCTGGTGCCCGCTCCAGCGCCCACACTGCTGCCCACTCGCAGCCTGCAGCTACACACGTACGCATGCGCTGCGGAGCCAAACCACAGGCTGCGTATCCATCCGCCAGAAAAAAGAACCACAAAAAAAAGATTTATCAAACACACACAAAATAATCCAGTGAAAATAAGGACGGGGCTGTTATTAATGCTCTGCAGCTCAGACAGGTGGCTCAGAGAACTGCCCTACAGGCGCACGACACCGTAAAAAAACGCCAAAAAGTGAAAGCGAAATTTTTTCGGAATGCGGCGATGCGGGCGGGCGTATCCATGAGAACAAGAACAATGAAATCAGAAGCAACAGCTCCACTAAAAGGAGGAGATCACTGGATCTGGATCTCTGGGATGGATGTTTCTAGCCTGACCACCAAAGGCCTGTTTAAGACACCGTGCCCTTCCAAACGATTCAACCTGCGGCGCCATTTGCGATTAATAAACAAACGGCACCTTTTATAATTATTAGACTGGTTAGTCTTCCCTCCCCCCCTTCTTTAAGAGAAATGTCTTCACCACACAATCATTTTCCTGATAAATCACTCTCCATAACGATTGGCATCCTTTTATAAGCCTGTTATCCCCCAACACCACCCCCCCACCACCCACCCACCCACCCAAACTCCCGTCTGGCTGTGTGAATTCCGAGCTCTGTTTCCATGGCAACCCCCATGGCGGCGGTGGCTCTTACCGATGAAGGGGATGGAGTCCAGCGATTGGTCCAGGCCGTCAGGGGCGGGGGGCGTGGCCTGCTGCTGCTGCTGCTGCTGGATCCGAAGCTCCCGCCGCGCGTCATTGGGCAGCCAGCAGGCCGAGTCCGGCACGGGGGCGGGGCCAGCGTCCGATTCGCTCACGGCCAGGATGTAGGAGGGGTGGCGGAGCGGCTGGGAGGCGGGGCCTAGCCTGCCCGTGGGCGGCTTCTCCCGCAGGACCACCGCCGGCTCCGCCCCCTTCCCGTTGCTGGAGGGGCAGGAGGCGGAGCTGGAGGGGGCGGGGCAGGAGGTGGAGCGCGGCGCGGCGCTCTGGGCCCCGGGGCGAGGGGGCAGGTGGTTGACCGTGACCGTCGCGGGTCTTTGGTCTTTCGGGGCGTCCGCGTGGGACCCCAGCAGCTGCTCCGTACCTTTGGTGAGCCCGGGCGCAGGGGCAGGCCCCGCCCGGAAACTGTTGCCATGGCCCCCAGTGAGCGGGGCCCTGTGGAGGGGGGGCTGTTGGCGGTGGAGGTGGTGGGGGGCCGCGCCGGGCCGCTGCAGGGGGAGGGGCTGCGCGCCGGGCGGGCGGCCCTGCTGGAGCCGGTCGTCAGGCTCCGCCCTCCCGAAGCCCCGCCTCTCCGAGGGCTCCAGGAAGTCGAAGGAGCGGGCGCGCGGTTTGGAGTCCCGGGGGGCGGGCCGGGTCCAGTCCCTGGGCGGGGCGGCGGCGGCGGCGGCGGGGCGGCCCCCCAGCCCCAGGCCCAGGCGGTCGTGCGAGATGCTGCGCGGGGGCGGGGCGGGGCAGGGGGCGGGGCCGGGGTGGTGAAGGGCGGCCCGGTCGTGGGAGGTGCTGCGGCGGCGCCCGGGGGACCCGCGGGACGCCGGGTCGAACTCCGCGGCCCGGAAGCTGTCCAGCCGCTCCTGGATGGTGCGCCCGCCGTACGCGCGGATGCGCCTGCTGTCCACGTACTCCCGGTACGTCGTGTACGTCCGCCAGTCTATGCTCTGCCGGGAGGCCGGCGCCGGATTGGCCGAGGAGGAGGAGGAGTGGGGGAGGGGCGGGGCGTAGTGATTGGGTTCCGCCAGCGAGGTCCTGACGGAGGCGGGGCAGCCGGGGGTGGCGAACACGGCGGTGTCCAGCGGGCGAGCGGGGTGGGGGGGCGGGGGTGGCCGGGCGGCAGAAACGGGCCCGGGGGCGGGGGCGGGGGCGGGCCTGGTCCTCAGCGCGCTCGGGTCTGGAGGCCCCGCCCCGTACCGCCACTCCTCGGTCCTGTGGCAGGCCCCCGAAAGGCCGGGGGGCTCCACCTGGCCCGCGGCCCCCGTGGGGGGCGGGGAGGGGGGCACGGGGATCTCCAGGCGGTAGGCCAGCTCCGCGGGGGCCGGCTCGGGGCTGTGGGACATCCCGCCGGGTTTAGGCTCTACGCGCGGGTAGCGCAGGGGCGGCGGCTCTGGGATGTGGAGGGCGTTCCCGCTGTAGGACCCATGGCCCTTCTGATAGGCGTCCTGGGAATACGCCTGCGGAGAGGGGGGAGCACAACAGGGGGGGTCACTTAAATAAACATTTCCACAAAATGGGGGGGGGGTGTCAGTAAATTCACATTCAAAACATTTACACAGCATAAGCACTCAGCAAAGTCATTCAGCCAACCTTTTTGTCCGAGGGTGAAATGGCATTGCCCCCACATGGGAATCGAGCCTGCAAACCCCTGAATTGCGAGTCCAGTTCCCTACCCGCTACATTACACTGATGTGTAACTGCTACACCCTCGGTCTGTCCTGTTGGTTCTGATGTGACTTAGTAAGAGGCACACAGCCCAGTTCAACAGGGAGATTAAACACTGTGCTTTCTGTGATGGACATTCCAAGCCAATCCTAGGAGTGCGTCACAGTCACAGAGAATTCTGGGATTCGTAGTATCAGAAAATCCTCAGACACTTATCCTCAGAAAACCTCGCCCCAAAAACGGCAAAGTAAGCGAAACACAACAAGGACTCAGCGACTCATTAACACCGTCCGACCAACGAGAACATGACAGAGGAGAGACCAGACAAAAGACAAACAACAACACAAAATGGCATACGATCCTAAAACAGGCAAGGCAGACAAATAAACCAACTGCACCCAGGGCTGACGTGTGTAAGAAGGAAGAAGGGAAAATGAGAAGGGAGGAGACAGACGTGGGGAGACAGATCTGCAGAGTGAACAGGGCCTGATCAGAGACGGCAGGCTGGCTCGGGCAGCCGGTCGCATTTAAACGCGCATTTAATGCGACAGAAGCATGCGGGGCCGCAGCACAGCGGCGCAGTGTACGCAGCGCAGCCTTCACTCACCTTTGACCCCGGGGAGGGGGAGGGGGAGGGGGGGGGGTTCCCGGACCCAGGACCGCAGGCTGATAGTCAGGCCCGAGCCCCGCCCCCTGTGGGCCACGGCCCTGAAGGACACCTCCGTGATCATCTTCACCCCCCCGCCCACCTCCCCAACCGTCCCAACAGCCCCCACCTCCCCAACCGTCCCAACAGCCCCCACCTCCCGGGTTCAGCGACGGAGCAGTCACAATCGCGGCGTCCTCCTCTCCCCCCCCCCCCCCGTCAGCGCTGGCGATCGCGTTTGCGTTTCCGTTTCTGTTTTTCGCAGTCGGAGCGGGAACGCGGTGCTCAGCTCGGTCTCCCACCGCACCGCTGCTCAGGAAATGAAACGGAGACGGGACGCGGCGGGACGGGGCGCGAGCAGGAACAGCCAGGCGGACTTTACGCCCGCCGTCACCTGCGGTGTCAGATTGCGTCCCCAGCCCCACCCCCACCCCACCCCTGCGCACTTATCAGCTGCCAAGCCCTCCTAACCCTCCCTCCCTCCCTCCCTCCCTCCCTCGCCCGCTCCGGGGCCAAAGGCCTCTCCACAGAAGGGAGGAGAGGAGCGATACGGAAGACAGCAGGGGGAGGAGCTGCACACACACCCGCTGAGCGCAGTCAGGCTGGAGGAGTCAAACAGGACCTGTGATTACAGCTGGAATCCTGCACACTCACAGAGGGAATCCCGCACACTCACAGAGGGAATGCCGGAATCCCGCACACTCACAGCCGGAATCCCGCACACTCACAGAGGGAATACCGCACACTCACAGAGGGAATGCCGCACACTCACAGAGGGAATGCCGGAATCCCGCACACTCACAGAGGGAATGCTGGAAACCCGTGGGAATCCTTCACACTAACAGACGGAATGTCGGAAAACCTGCACTCACAAAGGGAATGCTGGAATTCTGCACCCTCTAAAGGGAATGCCAAAATCCTTACACTCACAGAGGGAAGGTCGGAAACCTTCACACGCACAGAGGGAATGTCAACATCCTGCACACTCACAGATGGAATGTCGGAATCCTGCACACTCAGAGGGAATGTCGGAATCCTGCACACTCAGAGGGAATGTCAGAATCCTGCACACTCAGAGGGAATGTCGGAAACCTGTACACTCACAGTGTAGGGGCTGGAATACTGCACATTCACAGAGAGATGGCAGTTGAACAGAAAACACAGACAAACAACAGGTGCTTAAAATCAGCATCTCTTTCTCCTACAAATATCATGTCGTAAGAAATATACATCCTCCAGAGATCCAGCAGAAGTATTTACATTTTTTGACATAATAAAAATGTCTTGGATGACAAAAACATGTAGTACTGATAATATTTTTAAAAATATAATCTTCTTTATTTGACATTTAACGAATGTGCCCTGTAGTGTATGTCTCAGCTCAGTAGAATATAAGAATCCAGAGATTTAAAAGAGAGACTCATGTCCCCTACAGGGGACAGAAAGGAACAGACAGATCTGAGAAGGATGTCATTCTCTCCCATAAAAACAAACAAACACATAAATAAATAAATAAATAAGCAGCGAGATGGGAAACGCAGACGACATGCCCACTGAGAGACGACAACACCAAGCTGTATTTATCCCCCTGCTTACCGGCGCGACGCTTTCCCTGGAAAACTGCAGGTGGAGGAGGAGGAGTGGAGACGGACAGAGAGGCAGGCAGAGACAGAGAGAGAGAGAGAGAGCAGGAGAGAGGAGAGAGAGGAGAGGAGGAGAGAGGAGAGGAGAGATGAGCACACAAGCGCATAGCCAGAGCGCGGGGTTGGCTCCTGGGGCTGCTGTCGTCGTCGTCGTCGCCGTCGGCGCCGTTAGCCGCTAGCCGCTAGCCGTTAGCGCTGCCTCCCGCTCGCCCCCACCGCGCCCCGATCTCGGAGACGCTGCGTCGCCGTGGCGGCAGCCTGCCTCCCGCAGAGAGCCCCCAGACGGGCCCCGGGTCCCCCCCCCATCCTTCTGTCCGTCCGTCTGTCTGTCTGTCTGTCTGTCTGTCAGTGCGTCCGCGATAGGAGATTACCCACGATCCCCAGCGCTCGGTAGCCTGCCTGTGTCTCGCTCTCTCTCCCTCTCCACAGTCGCTACTGCCCGTGTGACGAAAACAGCTGCTCGATTATACATTCCGCTCAGACGAACAGCTCTGCTATCCCTCCCTCTCCCACTCGCTCTCTCTCTCGCGCTCCCTCCCTCCCTCTCTCTCTCTCTCGCACTCTCTCTCCATTACTCTCCGCCTCCCCCTCCCACCCCCTCACACACTCGCTCCCTCTCCCTCTCCATCACATTTGCTCTCTCTCTCTCCATCACTCTCTCTCTCCTACTCAACAGCCCAGCGCCCACCTGTCTCAGATCCAGCACCATCAGCTGAGTGCAGCTTCATGGTCTCCCCTCTGTATGACTCAGACTGCAGCTGCGTGGTCTCCCCTCTGTACAGCACAGCTGTGTGGTCTCCCCTCTGTACAGCACAGCTGTGTGGTCTCCCCTCAGTGCAGCACAGCTGTGTGGTCTCCCCTCTGTACAGCACAGCTGTGTGGTCTCCCCTCAGTGCAGCACAGCTGCATGGTCTCCCCTCTATAGCACAGCTGAGTGGTCTCCTCTCTGTACAGCACAGCTGTGTGGTTTCCCCTCTGTACAGCACAACTGTGTGGTCTCCCATCTGTACAGCACAGTTGTGTGCAGCTGCGTGGTCTCCCTTCTCTACAGCACAGCTGAGTGCAGCTGTGAGGTCTCCCTTCTCTATGGCACAGCTGAGTGCAGCTGTGTGGTCTCCCCTCTGTACAGCACAGCTGTGTGGTTTCCCCTCTGCACAGCTGTGTGGTCTCCCCTCTGGTCTGTAAGGCTCAGATAAGTGATCCGTCTCTTTTGGTGTCTGCACGAGGGTTTTATTTCATTATTTTTCCCTCAGTGAGTTGTTGTCCTCTGCTCACTTGCTGATGTCACGTCCCCCCCCCCCCCAGTTCCCAGGTTACGGCACAGTGCAGCGCTACCCCCCCCCCCCCCCCCCCCCCTCCCTTCACGCGCCGTTAGCAACGTGGACCAGTTGCCGTGACAGCAACAGATGTGTCAAGCTCATGAGGAAATGGAATATATGGACTTCAGCGAGAACCTCCGTCTCGTGCTTTTTCCTTCTCTCCTTCTCTCCCTCTCTCCATCTCTCCCTGTCTCCATCTCTTATTCTCCCCATCTCTCTCTGGCTCTCCCTCCCTCTCTCTCATTCGCTCAGTCTCTCTCTGGCTCTCCCTCTGTCTCTCATTCTCTCCGTCTCTCCCTCTGTCCCTATCTCTTATTCTCTCGGTCTCTCCTTCTCTCAATCTCTTTCTCACCGCCTCTCCATCTCCCTCTCTCTTATTCTCTCCGTCTCTCTGTTATTGTCTGATTAACAGGCTCCCTCTCTCTCCCTATCACATGAAAAGCAGGGGAAGGTCCTTTGTGAAACGATGCTCTGATAACATGTTCAAACGGTACAGAGACACCGTTAAAAAGATAACTGCTCCTCTCTCTCATGATCAGCCTCTGACAGTCACACTTAATGAGAAAGTACTGCGAGCATTTTATTCACAGGAAAAACCAAACACACACTCTAACACACACAGCTCCACAAATCCTGCAGCTCTTCCTGCCAAAGCCACTGACCCTGATCCTGAACTACAAACTACACAAGGTACAACACATCTCTTTTCCCCTCGATTAATCAGGGAAATATTCATTTATAGAGCCCTGCGTTGTCGTTACTGGCTGACTCTGTGACAGCCGTCAGTGGGAGACAAAGCTCAGCATTCGGGTCAAATACCCGCAACCCCCCAGAGACACACTAACGGTCTGATCAGCACCGTTTCCCAAATTAATCTGAAAAAGAAATCACATTCCTGAAGTCGGGATATAGTGACTCAGATCACGGCTGGAAGGAAGCCCGGATACGGAGGAGGAGATTCCCGTACGAAGTGTGAAATCTCACCTCTGAGAGCTCGGAGCATCTGAGCCCAGCAGAGCGCATGGTGCTTCACCGGAGCACGCATCAGATGTCTAAATGGTAAGACTGGGGGGGGGGGGGGGACCTAGAACATAATACTAATGCAGAAAGCAAGTCCCAGAGTTCAACTTCTTTTCCTCCTCTGCCCAAAAAACCCCACCAATAATCCCCAAACAGGGGCAAACAGCCACCCAGCCCACTGCTCTATTATTCATTATCACATTAGTATTCATTCTCCCTGTCCTGTCCCATTCATTCTCCCTGTCCCGCCCCATTCATTCTCCCTGTCCTGTCCCATTCATTCTCCCTGTCCCGCCCCATTCATTCTCCCTGTCCTGTCCCATTCATTCTCCCTGTCCCGTCCCATTCATTCTCCCTGTCCCATTCATTCTCCCTGTCCTGTCCCATTCATTCTCCCTGTCCCATTCATTCTCCCTGTCCCGCCCCATTCATTCTCCCTGTCCCATCCCATTCATTCTCCCTGTCCCGCCCCATTCATTCTCCCTGTCCCGTCCCATTCATTCTCCCTGTCCCGCCCCATTCATTCTCCCTGTCCCGCCCCATTCATTCTCCCTGTCCCGCCCCTTTCATTCTCCCTGTCCCGCCCCATTCATTCTCCCTGTCCTGTCCCATTCATTCTCCCTGTCCCGCCCCATTCATTCTCCCTGTCCCGCCCCTTTCATTCTCCCTGTCCCGCCCCATTCATTCTCCCTGTCCTGTCCCATTCATTCTCCCTGTCCCGTCCCATTCATTCTCCCTGTCCCATTCATTCTCCCTGTCCCGCCCCATTCATTCTCCCTGTCCTGTCCCATTCATTCTCCCTGTCCCGCCCCATTCATTCTCCCTGTCCCGCCCCATTCATTCTCCCTGTCCTGTCCCATTCATTCTCCGTCCTGTCCCGCCCCATTCATTCTCCCTGTCCTGTCCCATTCATTCTCCCTGTCCTGTCCCATTCATTCTCCCTGTCCTGTCCCATTCATTCTCCCTGTCCCGTCCCATTCATTCTCCCTGTCCCGTCCCATTCATTCTCCCTGTCCTGACCCATTCATTCTCCCTGTCCTGTCCCATTCATTCTCCCTGTCCTGTCCCATTCATTCTCCATCCTGTCCCATTCATTCTCCCTGTCCTGTCCCATTCATTCTCCCTGTCCTGTCCCATTCATTCTCCATCCTGTCCCATTCATTCTCCCTGTCCTGTCCCATTCATTCTCCCTGTCCCGTCCCATTCATTCTCCCTGTCCCGTCCCATTCATTCTCCCTGTCCCGTCCCATTCATTCTCCGTCCTGTCCCATTCATTCTCCCTGTCCTGTCCCATTCATTCTCCCTGTCTTGTCCCATTCATTCTCCCTGTCCTGTCCCATTCATTCTCCATCCTGTCCCATTCATTCTCCCTGTCCTGTCCCATTCATTCTCCGTCCTGCTCCATTCATTCTCCCTATCCCGTCCCATTCATTCTTCCTGCAGTCACCCAGTCAAGGGGGAATCCACAATCCTATCCCATGATGCACTCTTACACCTCTCTGACGTGGACTGTTGGTGGTCTACGCTATACAGTAAACACCTGTGTGACATCAGCGAATCACACAGCCAGCCCTGGCACCGCGAGCAGCACTGGCAGCCAACATGTCGCCTCATGGAACCTTCCGGAAGAGGGCCAGACGGAGTGGAGCTGGCATCCTGGGGCACAGTCTGTCACACGGGCAGGACGCTGGTCTCTCTCCGTCTCTCTCTCTTCCTCTATGACTCGCCCATTCCTTCTTTCCCTTTATCTTTCTCTACCACTCTCCCTCTTTCACTCTCCCTCTCTTTTTCACATCTCATCCCCCCTCTTTCTCCCTCTTTTCTCCTCTCTAGCCCGTTACGTTCTTTCAGTTTTCGTTCTCAATGCCTCTCATACAAACGCCCTATCAGCTTTTCTGTCCCTCGTTCTCTTTATTCCACCAAACACAGAGTCAGAGAGAGAGAGAGATAAAGAGAGATACACTGAGAGAGAGATAAAGAGAGATACACTGAGAGAGAGATAGACAGAAACAGAATATGAGAGAGAGATACGTAGAGATATAGAGAGACAGACAAAGAAAAATAGACAGAAGGAATATGAGAGAAAGGGAGAGGGAGAGAGAGAGAGAGAGAAAAAGAACGAGGGAAAGCGAGAGAGAGAGAGAGAGCACAATACACAGTGTGACAGAGTGAGACAGAGACTGTGTAAGAGTTTCGCACTCCCACACTATGGTCTGGGCCCAACACCAGGCAGTATTTTGGGCAGTATTCTGAGTGTACTGCAGGAAGAGACCTGGGTAAATAAGGTCACATGATCTGGGCAGTATTCTGAGCGTACTGCAGGAAGAGACCCGGGTAAATAAGGTCACATGATCTGGGCAGTATTCTGAGCGTACTGCAGGAAGAGAGCCGGGTAAATAAGGTCACATGATCTGGGCAGTATTCCGAGTGTACTGCAGGAAGAGACCTGGGTAAATAAGGTCACATGATCTGGGCAGTATTCTGAGCGTACTGCAGGAAGAGACCCGGGTAAATAAGGTCACATGATCTGGGCAGTATTCTGAGCATACAGCAGGAAGAGACCCGGGTAAATAAGGTCACATGATCTGGGCAGTATTCTGAGCGTACAGCAGGAAGAGACCCGGGTAAATAAGGTCACATGATCTGGGCAGTATTCAGAGTGTACTGCAGGAAGAGACCCGGGTAAATAAGGTCACATGATCTGGGCAGTATTCAGAGTGTACTGCAGGAAGAGACCCGGGTAAATAAGGTCACATGATCTGGGCAGTATTCCGAGTGTACAGCAGGAAGAGAGCCGGGTAAATGAGGTCACATGATCTGGGCAGTATTCTGAGCGTACAGCAGGAAGAGACCTGGGTAAATAAGGTCACATGATCTGGGCAGTATTCTGAGCGTACTGCAGGAAGAGAGCCGGGTAAATAAGGTCACATGATCTGGGCAGTATTCTGAGCGTACAGCAGGAAGAGAGCCGGGTAAATGAGGTTATTGTCGTTAAAGCACTGCTCTTGTGTCCATTAAGAATATGGAATCTGAGATGTTTCTGTTGGTGTGTATTTATCAGCCTGAGGACTGCAGCCCTCCCCGTTCCCATGGGGACAGGAGAACAGGACACGCAGAAATAGGGTAAGTTAAAAAAAAAAAAACTCAGGACAAGCAAAACTTTATGTTCTTTCGCCCGCCTAAAAAAACTTCACAACTCCCTATTTATAACTGACACAGATTCAGCACAGCCTCCCCAAACCTCTAGTCCGCACTCCTTACGGCCTGTGCTAACTAGGACAAACTGTGTCAATTAGGACAGACTGCGCTAATGAGGTTAGCCTGTGCATCTTCCACCAAAACTGTGCTGACTGGGCCAAACTGTGCAAATGAGGTCAGCTTGTGCTTTTTCTGAAGTAACTGTGCTAACAAAGGCAAACTGTGTTTCTTACACATTAACTGTGTTAACAAACTGTCTCTAACAGGAGAGAGATCCACTCTGCTCTGTTCTGTGAGCTCTAACAGGAGAGAGATCCACTCTGCTCTGTTCTGTGAGCTCTAACAGGAGAGAGATCCACTCTGCTCTGTTCAGGGGGGCTCTAACAGGAGAGAGATCCACTCTGCTCTGTTCTGTGAGCTCTAACAGGAGAGATCCACTCTGCTCTGTTCTGTGAGCTCTAACAGGAGAGATCCACTCTGCTCTGTGAGCTCTAACAGGAGAGAGATCCAGTCTGCTCTGTTCTGTGAGCTCTAACAGGAGAGATCCACTCTGTTCTGTGAGCTCTAACAGGAGAGAGATCCACTCTGCTCTGTTCTGTGAGCTCTAAGAGGAGAGAGATCCACTCTGCTCTGTTCTGTGAGCTCTAACAGGAGAGAGATCCACTCTGCTCTGTTCTGTGAGCTCTGACAGGAGAGAGATCCACTCTGCTCTGTTCTGTGAGCTCTGACAGGAGAGAGATCCACTCTGCTCTGTTCTGTGAGCTCTAACAGGAGAGAGATCCACTCTGCTCTGTTCTGTGAGCTCTAACAGGAGAGAGATCCACTCTGCTCTGTTCTGTGAGCTCTAACAGGAGAGAGATCCACTCTGCTCTGTTCTGTGAGCTCTAACAGAAGAGAGATCCACCCTGCTCTGTTCTGTGAGCTCTAACAGGAGAGAGATCCACTCTGCTCTGTTCTGTGAGCTCTAACAGAAGAGAGATCCACCCTGCTCTGTTCTGTGAGCTCTAACAGGAGAGAGATCCACTCTGCTCTGTTCTGTGAGCTCTAACAGGAGAGAGATCCACTCTGCTCTGTTCTGTGAGCTCTAACAGGGCCTTTCCATTACGCTTTATCAAGGACAGGGAGAGTCTGCTGTTCGCATGATATATAACTGCAGTCACACGCACGCGCACACACACACACACACACACACCTACTCTCTCTCTCACACACACACACACACACACACTGAGCCAGTCTGCAGAGCGAAGGTCAGTCATAAGCAGTAATGTTCCAGAGGGGGAACGGGAGCAGAGCTAATGCTAATGTCCACAGCTGGGCTAGAGGTTCTCTTAAAACTGAATGTCGCAAACATTAAAAATCAGTTCAGGAACACAAAATTCCCACAACGATTCATTACGTTATTTACGTTTATCTTCCTTTAAACTACGTCTGGTGCTGCAGAGCTCAATGGGCTTCATTACAACACAGGTTTTAATGATTTCATTCATTAACTTAGGCATTGAACGGGACCCTTGTGGTTGGTGTGCAATAACAATTAATCAGAGCATGCGCACAGTAGCAGTAAATAACCTAAAATTACGACATTACTCCTCAATAGAACAATAATAACGATAAGACAGGCCTACACGGTTACGAAGGTCCTCCATCCAGCATGGGTTACAGGTCTACACAACCCAAACTCCATTTCACCTGCAGAGAGGACCTAGCCTGGGTCTCAAGAGCAGGTACCCTGGCTGAGTTACTGAATTAGCCGCACACACCAATGTTCACACACAGATTAGGCCACAGTAAGACACACACAGCCAATACCTCTGTAACTGAACTCAGCACAAACTCACACACAAAATCTCTCACACACTCACTCACACACACACTCACACACACAGTCCCTCTATAACTGAACTCAGCACAAACTCACACACAAAATCTCTCACACACACACTCACACACACAGTCCCTCTATAACTGAACTCAGCACAAACTCACACACAAAATCTCTCACACACTCACTCACTCACACACACACACGCACACACACTCACACACTCACACACACACACACACACACACAAACTCCTCTATAACTGAACCCAGCTCAGACCTCCACGTCCCTCATTAGACAGGGCCGGAGGGGCGGGCGGAGTCTGTGACTAAAGGCACTTACCAGCTGTAGGATGTCTTCGTCTTTCGGCATCACACACAGCTCGAGGACGGCATCACTGAAACGGAAACCACGGCAAGTTAACGGTACGCCTGAGTCAGACTGCTTATAACGCCTCTACGCCCCTTCATAAGCACAGCGTAACGCTTCATAGCATATCAAAAGCAGTGGCAATTACGTATCATGTCAGTTTCCTTCACTGAGACTTTCCAAAACTCTCCGCTGAACTTGAAGATTAAACCTCAATACGACAAGTGTAATCATTACATTATATTACATTACATTTACTTGGCAGACGCTTTTATCCAAAGTGACGTACAAAAAGTGCATTTCATGGTCATGGACAACTGCTAAACACAGGTTCAGTAAGGTACAATACTTATTTTGTACAGCTATTTCTAGCCGAGAACACAGTTTAGTTCACACAGTGAACACTGTTCTGACCTAACCTCTGCAAAGCCAACTAGGCAGAAGAATAAGCTACAGTATTAGGACAAATACAAATTACCAGGAAGTGCTGGGATGGGGCAACATGTAACAAGTGGGGGGGGGGGTGGGGATCAGGCAGGTAGACTGATGTACACTCCAGCTAAGTCATGTTTCCTCACCTGTTCTGTATCAGGGCTAAGACCTGGGCCCAGGTGAGTCATGATCCTTACCTGTTCTGTATCAGGGCTAAGACCTGGGCCCAGGTGAGTCATGATCCTTACCTGTTCTGTATCAGGGCTAAGACCTGGGCCCAGGTGAGTCATGATCCTTACCTGTTCTGTATCAGGGCTAAGACCTGGGCCCAGGTGAGTCATGATCCTTACCTGTTCTGTATCAGGGCTAAGACCTGGGCCCAGGTGAGTCATGATCCTTACCTGTTCTGTATCAGGGCTAAGACCTGGGTGCAGGTGAGCGGTTTCCTTACCTGTTCTGTATGAGGGCGATGACCTGGGAGTAGGTCTTCCCAATGATGCTCTCTCCATTCACCTTCACTATGCGATCACCTGCAGGAGAAACAGCCACAGTTAACACGGTTATCAAAACCGTACGATCACCGATAACCCCTCATTACTCACAGAT